>NC_138149.1:27227400-27337400 GCF_964199315.1 Orbicella franksi | reverse complement strand
TTCAACTGATACCGAAATTGTTTAGCGACGACCGTTTACTGTAGGACTAAAAATAGATCATGTTGCTAATGCATCCAGTGTTCTCGGCTTGGCAAGCTGATTTTACAAAGAGGGCTGCACATATATAATAAATTCACATACTGGAATGCGACTAATTAATTTTGTTCTGCATACGGCCGGATTCCTCTGGACTATAAACCTTTACCTACCTTTAGATCCGTATTTAAAAATTAACTTAAAAGCGAACTTTGAAGGCATCGTTCTTCTCTCGAAAGTCGCTCAAACTACTTGAAACTGAAAGCTTAGATGAATTCCAGTTTGTGATCGACAGCGGTCGCTTCGTTAGCCAATCAAATTATTTGAACAATTCTAACAAGGATTGTGATTGGCTTATTTTAGCGTGCTTTATCAGAGAACAGTGCACGGCTGACGCCACTTTTGCTCGTTTGGAAAATAAAGTTTGGTTTGAAAATTCAGCCGAATGCGTGAGGAAATTATCGGATTCTTTACCATAAAACAAATAAAGAAGCCTCGACTGTGCTCTGTTCTGTTGTAAAGCACTTAGGAAGCGGTAGAGCACACAAGAAGTAGGGAAAAACACTCGACTACGTCTCGTGTTTTCCCCTACACTTCTTTCGTGCTCTACCGCTTCCTGCGTGCTTTACAACAGAACAGAGCACAGTCGAGGCTTCTTTATTTGTTAATTATTGAGCACATCTTCACACCGCCGATGTGAACATCAATGAGTTTCGAAAATTTGAAAATTACCCGACTTGTCTCGAATTACGGTGTGGAAACTCCAATTATTCTCGTTCAAAACGTCACTTGGGGTTAAAACGAGAATATTCAGAGATAGCATATGACTGGAAACGGTCTATGCAACAATAGCCGAGATTTATTCAGGTAAACAGCAGTTTAATTACAGTAAAAGGAAGGATTTTTCGAACCGCCACGGGGTAGTCAGAAACGGAAATTAGTTTGAAACAACGTGATGTTTGAGAAATCGAGGGTTCGTTCTCATCACTTGTAACCAAAAGAACAAACCGTTACTTCGAATAATCTGGCGATTCCAAAAATTGAGGTTTCGAAAAATCGTGATCTCGCAACATTGTCTGCACTTGGGTTGCATTCGTCCCGACAATCGGAATTACACGAGAATGTATCGATCGCACGATTGGTTACCAGCCGATCACGATTAGCTGATTTATGGAGCGAGTAGCAACTTCGAATGTGTGAGAAAAGTTCTTAAATTTAAAAATGTCAATGTAAAACAGTAAAACTTAGGCAAAACGATATTTTGATTCCCATTATAGGTGGAAATACATGTTTGTAGGGGCGTATAAGATCCGTACATGGAGAAGAGGGGTTTGACTATGTTCTGAATGATACGAAACAAGTTGCGAGTAGAAACTGTGACCCCTTGTTTTTTGACGGTATTTAAATGGATAATTAAATGGTCATGGCATGGTATACTCGTAAAATTAAGAAATCATTTCCCGCCCGTTTTGTTCAAATTCTAATAATTTCCGAGTCTTTACGTTCAATATAATGAATAACAAATTACGACAGTATTACTATAATGGGTAACAAATTGCGCCCACAATCTCTGCGACTGTTTTATTGTATGGAGACGACGTTACCATAGCAATTCTGATCTGTAATTCTGTGTTGGATTCGAGCAGATCGACGCGTGTAAGATTATCGATCGCTTGACTTAAATCTTGATCAAAGTGTGATCGCGTATGATTATTTGAATTCCAAAGATCGCATTGCCGGTGAATTTAGTTTGCAATATCATGGGTGCCAAGTTATTTCTGAATTTTGGATCACTAACACGAGCCGACGATTATCTTCGCCCGAAGGGTGACCTCGCTGGAAAGGGAAGCGTTTCGGACGAGGCATGAAGTGGCAAGGAGAGAAAAGAGCGAGATAAGTCCACAACCATTACCGTAACCAACTTTCGTCTTAAGGATTTCATCTCAACAAATGCATAACACAATCCATGTGGCTAAGTTTCTTCACGTACAATATAGTGATTTCAAACAAGCTAAGATCGATTTGCGCTGTAACTTTACGTTGAATGTCGCTGGAAGTACGATCAAATAAGTCTCCTATAACTTCTCTGAGCGTATTACAAAAAGGTGAGGCCCATTAAAGGGACGCTCGTAACTCTTCGGATGAAATGTTGTTTAAGACATATTTCAGTGTAATATAAATTATAATGTTTCGCGTGCTATCATGCATACAGAGTTCTACTTGCATTGTACACTCACTAGTCCATTTGAAGTTACAAAGTGTTCTGTGAAAATGTTGTTGTTTTTTTTTTTAACGGAGACAGGTAGATCATCTGTAAATGGGTCTGGGAAGTGAGGAAATTATTGTAATTTTACAAACAGAAAAAAAAAAAAAATGTTTATCTACGGTTTCCATCACCACAGCTCAGTGATTTTAGCAGTCGTACAATATACTTGTGCGATAATTGCATGGTTACGGTATAATTTAACCGATCGAAAGGATTCGCTACAAAACACTCTACACTGATACATTAAAAAGAGACCTGATAAAGTAATTAGAACCCAATGGATTTATCAGTACGATACGCGGGAAAGTTACAATAACAAAAGAGTGTTTTCTGACTATCAATTCACCATTAAACTAGTTTTAGCCCACTACTAAACTGGCTTTAGTCACTACTGACAAAACTCACAGTAAACATCGATGTCTCCAGTGGAATATGCCACAAAATCGCTCTATAGGTCTCTTAATTATAGCTTTTCCAAACAGTCGGTCTCTGTAGATATATAACAACAATCCCCTCTACTAGCTAGCTGAGTCCTTATATACAGTTAGTAGGTATCGAACAACGTTCTGGAAGCTTACAAAACAACACTAGTGGACCATTACGATGAACAGTAGAATTAGTAACTTAGTAACTTGCTTGGAAACCTACATGTACTTAAAAGCAAACCTCTCATTTCCTAGTAACGACCTTTCTGGAAAAAATAAAGGAAAAAGGTATAACCTTTAGGAGATGGATAATGGGCCGCGATGGATCACTTTTTCGTTAAATCGCTGTATCTTTGTACTCAACATTTATTCACCTAAGTGGAGGTAAATAATCTTGGATATTTACAACCCGGAAGGAAATGGTATTGATGATAGACACAAAACAGTTTCACCATTTCCTTTGGAATCTTCAATACTTTTATAAGCAACCGTTGGAAGTTCACTTTTGTAAGTTGACAATCACATAAGTAATTCTGTTTTACTTATCTTTTAAAAAATGGAGGATTGTTCTGATCCTGACTACCCTATATTCATCATATAATGCAAACCTCTAAGCCGATAAATAAGATTCTGGGAATCGGGTATATTTCAGGGCCATAAATATTCAGACATTCTAACGTAGCATGATAGACAATTATAGTTGAACTATCACACACATGATTATACATTTGATTAACTGAGGCGCGAAGTTCGTTTGCATTCGCCAATAGGCCACTTTCGATATACTGAAATTCACGTTTGATAGTGAGGCCTAGAGGACACAGACAAAAGAAATGAATAAACATGGTCTTTCAATTTCCTTTGTTTGTGTCCTCTAGCCCTCGCTGCCAAGCTGAATTTTAATATATCGAAAACGTATTTATATTCCCTCTATGAGATGCACCTGCAGGAAATCATGGTAGTTTTGTTAATCATCTTGGACTAGATAATAATATTATCTGTTGTGATGAATACAACTACCGTGATTCCGTGCAGGGTCGTCTCATAAAACGAATTGACCATTGTTGACGATAGTTTGCAACAAGCGAACGCTGCCTACCATGCTCCCTCGGCGTAAATTATAAACAGTAAAATAACGTTGCGTTAACAAGTGTTAAGTATTCTTTTTATAGGAAAACGGCAGTTTTGTTTTGCTCCGCTTAGTTTGAACTCAAGCCCATGAGAGTGGCCAAACGGAAAGACGATAACCGAATATCATGACGAAATTGGACAAGATCGACCTGTATGGTACTGAGATAGTCAGTGATAGAGCATGCTACCGTAAAATCCCACATTAAAGCCCTGGTCTCATGTAACTTGTAAACGGGGGGACTTATAACCGGGGGGCATATAAGCGTAATAAAAACATGTTTCGAAACGACGAGATAAAACATATCTGAGAAACGAATTAAGGATAACATACTATTACATTCAAAGGTATTACGTTATTACCCCAGAACTTTCGATTAAAAATTTTGATTTTTTTAAAGAAACGCAAAAGGAACGCACTTACACATTAGACGGGCTTATATCAGGGGCGGGGGCTTATATCCGGAATAATATCTTTGTTAGCAAAGGGAAGGGCTTATATCCGGTGGGGCTTATAACCTGGGAGCTTTAACATGGGATTTTACGGTATGTAGTGGTCAAACGTGAGCTCGACTTTTAACTATCACTGACCATCATCAACTATTATTGATTGTTAGCTGTCGTTGGACCAGGGCTTAATCTACTAGGTTAAATGCACGCTTTACTATGCCTAGACAACTTTTTAACACGTATAGACTATAAGCGTGTTCAACAAGAAGTAGTGGTGAACGGCAAATGCGAGACTAGCATTTTTCAGTTGCAAGACCGAGACTTCAAAGAACGAGACTTCCAAGTGTTGTAAATGCGAGCTCGAGACGTGCAGGTTCTAAGATGTCATTTAAGCTTACATAAAAAAAAAAAATAAACAAATCGGTACTTCGCGGCTTTCTTAGCCTTGAAAAAAAAAATCGAAACTGTGTGACAGCTTTGTGAAAAAAACGAGACTGCGAGACGCACATAACCGAGATTGCGACACCCATGAAATTCGGCGAAAGGACCATTCGCCACCCCAACAAGAAGAACATCCATGATTTGATCAGTCAATTATTGGTCTAAAACCGATTAGCACTGTAAAATTATACTAAACATGTCTGAATTTAAACAAGAAACACAACTGACATTCTTTCCATTTATCCTTAGAGTCATCAGAATGATTCCAAGAAATTCTCACAACTAGACAATGCTTTGGGAACACTTGGCGGCAGTTTTGCTTTAAAGTTTGCGAAGCAAAATTTGGCCACTTATTAGGAGTTTTAAGAGAACCACAACGGCAACGGCTAGAGAACGTCGCTAAACGTACAAAAGGTTTACAATGGTTTACAATACAATGGCTGTGCACGTATGCCCGGTTACAATCTACAAATAAACGGATGCACATGTTTCAGTCAAGCACACGCTACTGAAGGGGTGTTTTCAGAACATGGTATAGATAAGAGGACACTTGTTTCGAGATACTGCCAAGGACTGAAATCCTTCTCACTTACCCATCCTTAGCTACAAACCATTAATCAAGGACTGCTCAAGTGAAATGAGTGGCTAACAGGCTATAAATGTTAATGTTGTGGGTCAATATAACCCTTGGTACAAGTTGGTATTTTCGTTTCAGCAGAACTAAGGAAAATATCAAATTTGTACCGAAGGTAAAAAAGGTAGAAGAAAACTAGAAATGAAAATTATAACACAAATGGTTTTAAATTATTTCCTATTCCAAGGGAGGCGCGGTGGCCTCATGGTTAGTGCGCTCGTCTCCGGATCGAGCGGTCCGGGTTCGAACCCTGGCCGGGGATATTGTGTTGTGTTCTTGGGCAAGACACTTTACTCTCACAGTGCCTCTCTCCACCCAGGTGTATAAATGGGTACCGGCGAACTTAATGCTGGGGGTAACACTGCGATGAACTAGCATCCCATCCAGGGGGGAGTAGAAATACTCCTAGTCGCTTCATGCTACAGAAACCGGGATAAGCTCCGGCCTGATGGGCCACTTGTCCGCATGCAGACTTTACCTTTACCCAAGCAAAATATGTACTTACGAGAAAAATGTACGGTGCTTTATCCATTTAGCCCACTTTCTTAAAACTTTTTTAATCGGGTTAATGGCTATGTCGAAATGCATGGTTCCTAGTACCGTTATTTATACCAATGTGTTTTTGAGAAGTTGCACTATGTGCCGAAAAAGTGTTATACAAGTTTCACAGTCAACGTAACGTTTCCGATTTATTCAATATCTTTGGCGGCTCAACAACCGGGAGGTTTCGGTTTCCTTGAACATTCAACAATAAGACATTGATCAACCTCTTACCTTAGAACTTCAAATCGCTGTTTGGAACATTTATTCATTGGATTATTCATTTATTCGTTTATTTTCTCTCGTTTCTTTGAATTTTTACGTGAAATTTGGTCTTTATATAGATCCTACATTGTGTGAAAATATGGCTGATTCAAATAGCAAAGAATTTTACTTGCTCTCGGAGAAGGTCTCAATGGGGTTAGCCGTTAGCCAGAAAAAGAGTAAAAAGCTATGCCATTTACTAGGTTCACAAGCGACACGCGTCCTGTATAATGCTAGGAAAACGTCACTGTTTGTGTTCAAATCCTGTCGGAGACTCAGATTTTATTTGACCTACCCTCGTGACAAATGAACATTTGATCTTTACCATTTTATTATCGAGCTGCAAATTTACCATCTTTCATTATTCATCGATACTTGCCTCCTATCTTGAGTTAATAGCCTTGTTGTGACCACAAGAAGTTTAATATGTTGCGTTCTTATGTCAATTTCCCGATTCCTTAATCGCTCGTTAATGAAGTCGGACGTCTTCATCTAGGCTAGATATGATTACGACAAAACAAGCAAACAAGCAAACTCTGAGAAATTACAGTCAGTATCAGACCAATATTCAAAATGAAGTTGGCCTGATGTTATATTTTTGTGCGTGCTTGTTTGCAAACGCGGATAGAGAGGACAATGTTTTGCCGTTTAATTGACATGAGGCAATAGTTTAAAAGGATCGTTTTTGTATAACTGCGGTCTTCATACGGGAGAAAACTTCAATGAGAAGTTAAAACCCAGGCAGGAAATACTAAGGAACACTACTCAAAGCAAACAGACTTCCGGTGCAGACAAAACGTAAGATAATCAATTTTGGCTATGAGGTGTTTCCGGTTGGCGGCTCCGACTAAAGACATGGATATGAATTACGACAGTTCAACTGATACCGAAATTGTTTAGCGACGACCGTTTACTGTAGGAATAAAAATAGATCATGTTGCTAATGAATCTAGTGCTCTCGGCCTGGGAAGCTTATTTTACAAAGAGGACTACATATATATAATAACTTCACACACTGAAATGCGACTAATTAATTTTGTTCTGCATCTGATATCGATAATCGTTTTGTGTTATTGCCGATCAGCAGTAGGGATTTTATAGCCCCACATCTAAAGCATGGCTCGCTTTCTTGTTAGCCTAAATGACATACCGGTTAACGTACATGTACATTCTAGCACTCTTTTAGTCTTAACAGCACTTTGGTTAGCATAATTTACCTGGTTAGCTTGTGGTTTATAATTTGTTTTTTTTTTTTACTATTACTATTTTTTTTTTTTAACTGCAGTTAGTGGTCCTGGTTCGTATGGCTCACGTGGCTCGCTGGCTCAAAAATTAACAAAACTGTCTCGATGAAATGGCCTGTGTTCTGATCAAAATTTCAAGGCAAAATACCCTTTATAGCTTTACGTCTAGCACCCTTAATTTTCACGGGTCAAACTAGCTATTTAGATATGATATACCCATAACATAGCTCTTTCTTTAGAATCTTTTATTTGTCAAGAGATTCGTATACTAGAAGAGTTATGAGCCTCAAAAATCAGTTGAAATTTTACATATAAATTAAATTGCGATAGTTGTATTTTTCAAACGGTCAAGAAGTAGACAAAACGTCTTTACTTCAAGATAATTGTAACTTTTAGTTCAGAAGAATGATCAAAGTGTAGATTACAAACTGTGTGAATATGAAATCCAGCCAAGTTCCCCTCTTTCTGTACTGGCCTGTTGAAAATGTGCAATTTTGCATAAATTCCATCGGTCATTTTGGTTCATTGAGAGGTATTTCGAACTTTCCTAGATTTCACAAAAATGTGAACTCGCTGGG
This sequence comes from Orbicella franksi, assembly GCF_964199315.1. Classification (NCBI taxonomy): domain Eukaryota; kingdom Metazoa; phylum Cnidaria; class Anthozoa; order Scleractinia; family Merulinidae; genus Orbicella; species Orbicella franksi. Next base: position 27,329,394 of record NC_138149.1, on the reverse strand, counting down.
ACTTTGGAGGTATATTTCTGAAAATAGTTCACCAAAAGGGTCTTTTTGACGCAATAAAAGAAAATCCGAATTTTCCTACCTGTCGTCGGATTCTCCATATTTACAGGCAATGGCTCTTAAATCGCAGTCGCATTTCCGAATGATTTTAGAGTGCAGGAAGTTTCCACTCGATGATGTGAAAATAAAACTATTAAACTCATAAAATCAAATTGATCTTGGATGACTGAAAAGACTGATATGTAAGGAATGTAAAATTTCGAACACTGCGATGAACAATTGAAACAATGCGTTAGTCATGCGTGATATTTTGCACATACTTGTGGGGAAGATACTTTCAAGCCTCATCGAATGCAGTTATATTTGCCTTTTTAGCATCATGAACGTTTCTATTTTTGATCGAGCTAACGCCATCTGGAGCATTCTACCTTCTCTAACGAAAGTCGTATGCTAATTAAGCAAAATGTAAACAACGTCACCATCTACGGGTATATTACGAACTCACAAAGTGACCAGCTCCCAGTTGGCTTGATCAGTCCGGGATCGTTATCAGATTTGATAACCATGTGACGTCACAACATGGCGGCCATTTCAACAACCGTGAATTTTCGTATTCACTTCGCTTTGCTCGTTATTTGTTCGATTATACTCGGGTAATTTACCCATAATTCTATTCGATAATTACCAGAAAAGAAGGAGCCTCACGTGTTTTGAAGATGGCGGTTGAAGACCAGCGTAAACGATGTAAAATGCTACTCGTAAAGTGAAACAGCGCTTGCAATTTTGCATCCAAACCAGGTATGTTTTTCATTTTGTCATGAGATTTAAGTTACCTGGAGATTTTTGCGAAAATCACAAAAAATATGTCGTTAATCTTCACGCCATATTCTTGGGATTTAACGTGTCTTTAGTGTTGTGCACGATCTGTGAAAAAAGTGCACGGGGGTATTTTGATTTGCGATGTGTTGTTCGTAACGGCGGCCATATTTACAGCTGTAATCGAGATGTTCCTAGGTATTGAGATGGCGGATGCTGGTACCCATAGAATCAAAATAGCAAATTCATGTCGATTTTGTGGATATAGCTTGGTCATTACATAGGGTAGGTTTATTGTTGTCGAGTTTTGCAGCATAAAATTTTCGTTCCTTTTAGGCCTGACAGACACGCACCATTCAACTTTAAGAATTACTGGTGGTAAAATCAAGGGGTACGTAAAAGTAACTTACATAAATCATCTAAGCCCCTTCAGAAAAAATTATACCTCTTAGTGAGTCGCTCGATTCATGGTACGGTAGTCCAGGTGGTCGGGAAACCACTTGCGAATCTAACATTAGTTGTTTATTTTCTTTTGAAGGGTTACCGTGAAGTCAAAATCAAGGGGCCAGAAGGAACTCTTTTTCATGTCCTTCCTGAAAATTGGAAACAAAGACTCGTTCGCACTTCGTTGTGTTTTGCCGGAAATTAGAGAAATACCCGAGACACTTCTAGACGTGCCACAGTCTGGTATCCAAGAGCGCTAAGAAAAACTACACTTTGAGAGAAGTTGCTGGGAGACAGATAGGCCGGATGCAATACTTTATAAACAGGGAACTAAAACACCTTTCGGACTGCGGGAAAATCGACAATCACGTTAAAGGGTAAGTTGCCTATATTTTAGAGTCAATTTCAACAACTCGCGGTCCTGAAATATTTTCCGGAAAGGCGGCCAAACTAGGTCAGTTTTCTGGCACACCAGTCGTTATATAATGAAGCTTACTGTTGGATTTAGCGAGTGAAATATGGTACGCAAACATATTACTTGAATTATAGTTTCTTTTATATGAATCGGTCATTAAAAGCGTTTTTCCATATCACCGAATGCACAACAATAGACTACTGATCTACAACTAAAACAATTTTTTTTCCGGAAATGCCAAGACTTCCAAGTTTACTGTCACATCTCACGACATAAAGTGTTGCATGTACCCATTCCACTGAACGGAGGTGTATCACGAATTAAAGTAAATATACCTGCTATATTTTTGTTGTGCCAGAACCATATCAGGCAAGCCCACAACGACGAAGAGAACTCCAGTGCATCAAAGATGGAAACGAAATGTACAATACGGCAGAGGGGATTGAATTAGCAATCGCAGAAATGGAATTAGGCGTGGGATAGGATATGGCCATCGAGGTAAGCTATTCTATCTTCAGTATATCTGGACAGAGAGTCGACAGAGGGAGGGTCGCGAACTGTTTCGATACTGTTATTTCCATTTCATAGTAATGAATCATAGTAGGAGATGTTTCGGTCCTAACCACGCTTCGCTCATGCACATTGAACGAAATTCAGTTACAGCTCTCCGCTTGGAATATAGAAGCAACTTGTTCAGTGTCAATTTGTGAACTCAAGATGTATTTACTGTTAGTGTTTCGTTTATATTTTATACTGACTGTTGAACAGCCAGCTTCGCCAACTACCAAGAAAATGAAGCCTGAGTGAAAATAGAAGCTATCATATTAGTATCAATAAACAACGCTTTTGTGAACAGAATAACTGTTGTCTACCTTCGTGTGTTTTTACGCGGAACAAATATTATACGGTGTCTATCTGAAAATGAAACTTTTCGCTGTAGCTTTTGGACAAAGACAGTTTTCTTCCATACATCTCTGTTTCTATTCCATAATCCAGTAACCTATTGTGAAGTAAACATACAATTACAATTAAATGAAACTGCATTGTGATGTTGTGAAAAAAGTAACTCCTTTCATCGCAGCGCCCCGTCGACCGCCATATTGAATTATACACTGTTGCTACCAAATAATGTCACGTGAACGAAAACTTGCGCAGCGATTGGTTAATGGTTTGTTTTGGTCGAGGTTATCAAATCTGATAACGATCCCGGACTGTTGATAGCTCAGTTGCGGTATCGCAGAAGTCGTGAGTTCGTATCATGTTCAAGCCTAAATTTTTTTCAGGCTTAAATTTCAGAGCTGCTTAAGCTGTGTATATAACTGCGATGATCAATCATGTCTTCATATTTTTCTCCACAGTTTGAAGGATATTTAATATTCACATGTATGTAGGAATCGGCCATCGTTCAGTTACGATTACGTAACTGTAAAAGAGTTCCAGTCACAACTAACTGAACATCACTTTACTTCAACCATCTTAAAGATGATCCGGTATTACAGAGATAACAATAAATTATAAGCAGAACTTTAAACATAGCCATTTTCGTGAGTCTTCTTTTCCTTTGTAGCTTTAAACCAGCTGGTTGTTTCTACGTCTCGCTTACGGGACGTGACTGGTACAAACCCAACAGTTTACAGTTTAGAACAGCTTACAGTTTATTTATTTCCATTTCCGATTGCTCATATTGCCGGTCTCCTTTCTTTCCTTTTTTTGAAAATGGATTACAACGCTATATACTTATTAATTCTGGTTGAAGTACAACTTCAAGTTCCAAATAGCGATTTAAGTTCTAAGGTAAGAGGTTGATTGATGTTTTATTGTTGTGGAATGTTCGAGGAAACCGAAATCTACCGGTTGTTTAGCCACCAGTTCCTGTATCGCTACTTTTGTCGGCAAATCGCCAAAGTCGCTTGTTTTTCATAAGAATTGAATTTCAATCGCAGGACCGTAGGTCTGACATCCTGATGATAACTCTGATGGATGCAACTGAAGTTTTTCGCATCCATGAAGTGTTGCCATGAGAGAGTGCTACTAAACAAACAGTGTGCAGTCATACTTGAGATCATCAGATAGGATCTTAGGCTCGATTACCAGCCGCTGTTCGGGAAAGGAGCCCGCGCTCCTCCCCCGAACTCGGAGAGGAACGTAGACCTGACTCGAGAAAGCGGCGGAAATCGAGCCTAATAAGATCTTGGATCGGTTGTATTCCTCTGCAGCATGTATTGATTGTACGTTCTGACAACATACGTCCGGCGGTCAGTATTGAGGAATTTAACGTAAAGCAATGTTTCCTTTCTACGTTTAACTCTGATAAAAGGCGCAAGGTCATGCTTCTTTGATTGGGGGTGGTTTCTAGTAATATGATTTAACAAAAACCTGCAGTTTCAGATGCGGGTCAATCATTTCCTTCCTCAGTCTAACGTTTGGGGTCATCATCCCTCTTTTAGCAGAAAAAAATTATTGGGTCAAAGTCAGTTTTATTCAGCAAAATCTACTTTTGATCATTTATTTCTTCTAAAAACGAAATCAAGGAAGATCACTCTAAACGTAGCAAGGTAAATAAATTAAATTTACATCGAAAACGCTCATTTGTTAATCATTACAATTAAAATTCACCACCAGTTCTCCGATTTACCGTTATAAGAACGTGACACGTCACAAGATCAAAACAATATGTTTAAGGTAAGGGTTTTATAATAATTAGGAAGAATTTCAGCTTGATGAAGCAAATATATCAAGAGATATAACTCCCGGCATAGTCAATCGAAAGTTCGGAAATCGAACTCAATCGAACCCAATCGAACCAAATCCGTGTATAATTTAAAATGTTTTAACATTTTAAAATAATTTTAAAATATTAAAAAAAATTAAAATAAATTTTAAAGTAACTAGACGCTTTGCTGCGTGTACCCAGGCAGTCGTTATACAGAGAAGCACTAGCTATATTACAGTTGAGCTAAATGTTCTGCATTTGAAGTTGTACGAAATTCAATCGAATTGATGTGCTTAGCTTAAGCTATTCTGCTTTTGATTGCATTTCTTGGTATCGATTAATAGCTTATTACTCGTTTGCAGGTCTTTAGGGTGTGAAATGAGTCAAGGTCTTTATACCAGCCTATAAACGTTTCAGTCTATTTTCCTTAGCCTTTGTGTTGTTATTTGCGTTTCTCAAGCAAGCGAGACATTTTGAATTTCATTGTTATGGCGGTGCGTGACATACACCTACAAACGCGTTTGTCGAAATCATATACGTATCTCGTGATTTTTAGCCCATTCAGAACTTTAAGTGTTAGGAAAAGTGCTTATGTAAATGCTTGTTTGTTCAGTACAGATAATCAGTCACCTAGACAGCCAAAGTAAGTTCCAGATGTTTACACTATTTTCCGGCCGCGATGTTGACGTACTGCGGAAGTACACCAACATGGCGGCTCCATACTGGTCTCTGTAAATTTGTGCAAAATATTTCGACGAATATTTGAGCTTGGGAAAACGCACAGACTTAAAAATTAGAGGAGTGTCATCTTTATTAATCTCCTATAACATCACAATTTCTTGATTTTATCCACTAAATGGTTTTCGGGTAAATCATTTAATGCGTCAGCCGGGATTGCGTGACAGTGCAAGGCAAGAATTGTTTTGCTGGGGTCAACATACATTAGTTTCTTTCGGCTTTAATGTACAATAATTCGCTACATAAGTTTCACTCTTGTAAAGACACATAACTCTGTTACAAGAAAATAACGAGAGAATATCGTTTAGTTCGAGATTTTATCTTTATTATACTTTACGAAGTTTCTCAGAGCGTTTTATTTAGGTGTACTCGAACAGATACATTCGTAAACAAATTCTGCTCTTGTTGCTCAGACGTTCTTGAGTTTGTGCTGGGATTCTGCTTGGTTCACGATCACGTCTAAAAATACGATGACGCTTCTGAAGATGCATTTTATCAAGTTGGAGAGTTGCTAGCCCCGGTTGATGGCTCCTTTAGTATAACATGATTCTTGATAAATTCACTCAAAATGATCGCTCGTAAATTGATCTGTCGTAAGGCGTGCAGACCGACCCGTTCCGAAAACGCTTAACCTCCTTTAGTGTTGGTCTACCTCGAACGATGTGTTCGTTTGTATGTGATTTCGTCGCCCTAGAAATCATGGAATCCGTGCTAACTTTTCACGACGAAAAATCCTGCAAATTCCATGTGCTTCACGAATGCACAGGTGACGCATGCGCTTTAGAGACCAGACGGCGATTTATGAATGAGCGTGGGAAAAAAAAAAAAGAAAAAAACGGAGCCGAAATTTAAACCCAGGCCTTACTGCTTGAGTAAAAATACTTGTGGGCAGCACGCAGCAGCAACTAATGATCTTGTACAACTGAGTTTATTAATCGACCGGTTTCGTCTGCTAGTGAGACTTCGTCAGGATTAAACTACAAGATACAAAGATGGAACTTGTTTCATACTAAATATTGGTAGTACAAAGTACGATCCTACTGCAGGGTGTAAAAAACAAAACACCCACAAGAAATACGTGCAGGATATGACTAAAATCCTGCGCTGGAAAATGTGCAATGTAATGTAAGCGGGGCTGACAGATTTAACGTTAAATCCATCCTCGTATGGGGACTGATTTATTTACTCATGAGTCGAAATGAGGCATATGGATATGAGAAAGTAATTTACTACGGTTTGAAGCGTTTATTCTATCATATTTTTAAAGGACTCTCGACTGAACAAGACGATGAAAACAGCCAGGAATGTGTGTGCCACTCAGTGTACATGTCTCATCTCAAATATAAACATTGTCGACCTTGTCGAATTTTATGGCGGTTTATGCTTGCTGTTTTACTGGAAATATTTTACAGAACAGCTCACAAGGATACTGAGAAGTTAAAATCGCCTCTAAAGCAGCAGAAGGAAGGCAAGTAACGGTGAGTCGTTGTTTCCTATTTTAAACCGTTGACTTCCAAAGAATAACCTTGTGATTTGCATAAAATTGAACTCGCTTACATGTCATAACATTTTATTTTACTGACGGGGAACATTTCAATTCCCAGAGCTGTAACTTTTCGGGTGAAAAAAACAATAACCAAGGTTTCTTAAAATGTAGATATTTTGACCAAATAACATATAGCAGAGGCCATTTATACTAGTCAAAGTTGGCCTTTTGTTCCTTGCCATTAGAGACACAAATGGCGGCTGTACAAATACCCTTCGTTAAAAAGCTACAAGCAAAACTTCAAGAAACTTGTTACACGATTTTAAAGTATAAGAATGAAATAATACTTGAGCCAAGTTTTGTTTTCATAGGATTGTTTTTACGCCCCCGCTGTTTTCGTAAAGAAGCGTGAAATTCTGAACATTTTAAGCCGCGAAAACCGCCATTATATGCAAATTTCGAACTTTCTTCAATTTGGCCGTAAAATAAATCGTTGGGAACTTAAACTATTTTTTCCTTGAATAAGTTCACCCAAAGGTATGTTTTGGCGAAATAAAAGAAGCATCGATTTTCCGTGACTGTCTTCCGATTCTCCACACTCTCAGAAAATCACTCTTAAAACCAATAGTCAGTTTCTTTTCAACTTAACAATAAATTCAGAGGTTTCTTTCTTTCACCCGTTTATGACGTTTTTATTGGAGCTGCATGTCCTACTACAATTTCCTTTGTTAGATTTTCATTTTAGATTGAACCTTTTACCTTTACAAAGGTGCTCTTTCATAATTTTCTCGTTCGATATTTGTGTCGGGACTGAAGTTTGCAATTATTCCACATATGTTAAGTATTCAAAGGAACGTTTTACGTTTTACGAGTTCTTTTTTTAGCGCAAATCGCGGTTGCATAAGCAGAATTTTGAATTAGGCTTAGCAGTAAGTTAATTTGAAAAGAAGTTTCTCTTCTTTTCATGCGTGGTCATGAGCGCTTGTAATTTTTATGTAACAGATGATAACATAAGGCAGGTTTGGCATTGAGACACCAACTGCATCGATCTAGACATTTCAGAAAAAAGAGTGCCCAACAATGGCCGCAATCAGTCCCACAGTTGATAAACAAAAAATGTCTTTATCTGGCGAAAAGCCTCTGGGAACTTCCTTCCATCGGTCAAGGACAATTGTCAGAAATTCTGAAGACAGGTAACATCAAAGAATTATATAGTATAAAAAAGTAGGCTCGATCGATATTCTGGAACAACCGAATTTACTGCGTAATTAACTCTAATTTGAAACTGATGCAAAATATTTCTCTTTGCAGTTTTCATGCTCTCACAGAAAAATTACTATAAAAACACTCAGTGCGTTCCGCCCAAGGGTGAATTGAATTTGTCATGACAAATTATTTAGAAATATCCGTTCTCTAAATAAAGAGCTGGTATTCGAGTGGATTAATCGACAAAAGTTTTGTCTCGCGCAAAGTCTATGAACATAAAACAAAAGATGTGCAGAGTCGTTCCCTTTGTTAACTATGATAGTAAAAATACACATAACCTCTCAGTTCCAGTTTGTACTCATGCAATAAATGACCTTAAGAAAACTTTGCGATATATATCTTATATTGTTAACTTAATAACTCGCAATTATACTTACCAGAAGAATCCCCCTGTACTCCATTTAGTCGTCTATCTTTTCACCTTGCTTCTCCAGATCAATCGCTGTGAGTTAACTTTCTCCTCTAGAGGCATTTTATTTATACTGCTCACATGACAAAGATCTCTTTTTATATGCATATTATATAAGTAACAGCCAAACAATTCACCTTTTTGCCCCTTCCGAAAGTTCCTGAGCAGAAAACCGAATTAGTACGTGATTCTGAGCTAATCCTATTGTGTCCAATTAGGGAGTTGGCTACACATGCAGGCTGCAATACATGGAAAACTGTAGCAAGGAAGAAGTACTTGCACTGGATTGATCAATCAGAGAAGCCAGAAACGTAAGCGAAATACTGTATTTACTAAACGGGTTATTCTTCGTCTTGTTTAGTGACGCCCTCGAACAAAACACTCCCCAATAAAGTGTACTCGTGACCACATCTTTTCTGTGAAACTTGTTCCCTTGTAAGAGCCAGGAATTTGAGCGACAATTAAAAAAAAAAAAAAAAAAAACCTTCGTACTGAAAGGGATATATTTTTATTCCTTCATGATACCTGAAATTTAAAGTAGAGTACAGCCCTAAAATAATGCACGCGCGAGAAGTGACGCAAGAGGTTCTTGCGCCGCAAGAACACGCAAGCCGTCGCAAGAACGAAACTTGTCATGTTTTCGCGGTTTACCCGCAAGAACTTTCGAAACACAAGAAGTAGAAATTCTAACCACAAGAGGCCGCTAGAGGTTATGAATCTTACCGCAAGCTGCAAGAAGGGGCAAGAAATTGCTGCAGGTCAAACTGTTTGTTCGTAGTGCCGTGTTGGTTGTCGAAATGCTCAGCGCTTGCTCGCAACGCTATCCATAAGATAACTCATTTGCAGTGGGAAGAGATCTAGAGACAATGGTTGTTTATCATTTACTCGGAAAAACCGGTCGCTCGATAGTTGTAATAAACGGGATGCGTTAAATCCCGAATGGAAATTTCCACGGGGATGCGCTCGTTCCATTTCCACCACTTCAGTTTCTCGGAAGATAGGATTAAAGGCGATCCAAACCAAAAGGCCTGGAACTAGTAAATGCTAGCGAATGGAACGCGCATTTTCCATTCGGAAATTCCGTTTTAGGAATTTTGGCCAACCTTTAAAGAAATCCTGTTTTCACAAAATTAATCTTCACGTACATTTCATCCGAAATTTCCTGATTTTAAACAATTATTAGATGAATTTTTTGTGATATGTCCGGAATAATCAAGGTCGAGGTAAGTGTCATCAGCTGACGCCGAAGACTGATGCTGATAACACTAACATAACACTACATTGTTTTAAAGAAAATAACGACAAACGTATTATCGCACCGAACACAGTTTATTTTCGGCAAGCCATGTTCTTACTTCGCTGTCCGTGAACTTGACATTGCTCTTGAAAATCAAACATTCCGCGCGCAACCTACGGATAGCAGATTAGTGAATAATCTGTAGGTTGCGCTGTTTCCCAGAATTAACTGTAGGCTTTTAGCCTATGAGAAGACAGATGGCGACTACAATGTATAATAATTTGGGTAAATGGTAAACAAACAATATCACCTTTAATTTTTGAACTTGGATTTATGTTTGCTGATACTGTAAAAATAATATTGAACCTACTCGCGTACGAACCATGAGCTAACCTCGAGCGTGTTCATGTCTTACGAAAAATAAACGGCATGCAATGCATGCAGAAGCGACGACGTGTACGTGCTATTTCTAAAATTGTTCCAAGAAAATTGGAACATAAACAGACAGGCTGATGGTTAAACTTAATTAAAAGTAAAAGTAAGATACAACCTGTGTGGGAAGTAGCTGTATTGTAAGTAGCTTTGTATAGTTGGGTTTTGAGAGTCCAAGCTTACTTGTTCCCTTTGTTCAATTGTTCCTCTTTGAACTTAATAATGCAATTCACCTTTTTCCCTTTTGTTTACTTTTCGGAATGGCCGGTAGTGAGACTTAAAAATTTTTATGAAATAAAAGAATGTAAAAGAATATTGTGATAGATGTCCCCAAGAGAAATCCAGTGGCGGATCCAGTCTTTCACCAATACAGTTTATTTCACGTTTCACAGATAAGTTCAGATATTTCAGTGCTCATACACCGCTCTGACAGTGCTCATTCAATTGAATTCACCTTAAGACAGCAAAAAGTCCGGGCTAAACAGCGCTCACCAATATGTAAATTTATTTTTGATCCTTGACCTATCGCGTGTGCAACTTGCTTGTAGATCTAAAGTTGAATGTATAGATGATGTGTTCGTATTATCAGTTTGCCGGTGAGCGCAAATTTATCCGATATTGCATAAAGCACAACTCACAATAAAAATCTTCTTTTAAACGCTGAAATTAGACACTACGCGGATCCTACAAACTGCAAAAGGCAGCCGCAAAGGATAAGTTCCTAGTTCCCCGAAACCAAAGATGGCGAATAAACTCTTTCTGTAAAATATAAACAATAGTATAAACCAGAACTTCCCTCTCACATGACTTGAGTATTCTTTGGCTTTCATGTAAATGTTGTGTAACCCAACGGCTGCTCTGTTTTCCATTAAAGAGACCATTATCTAAGCTACATTAACCAATTCTGATCAAAGCAAAACCTTCAGCTAGCTGAACTTTTCGTTACACCATTCCCCATTGCTTCCTGCTATCTCAACTGGTTTCAAATATAAATGTTGTGTAACCCAACTGCCGCTCTGTTTCTACTTAAGACACCATAATCCAAGCTACATTAACCAATTCTGATCAAGAAAAAAACTTCAGCTAGCTCACCTTTTCGTTACCTACACTATTCTCCATTGCTTTCTGCTATCTCAACTACTTTAACAGGGAACTTCTTCAATTCTTTTCTTCAATTCTAGTTAAATTTCACAAATATTTCAGCCCACAAATATGTTTAGTTCAGCCCTAAACAAAGCTCTCCAATACGTAAATTAAATGTACCACCCTTGACCAATCGCGTGTCCCAAACACACAATGCTCTTCTGGTACAATTTCACCACTATTTCAGCTCAGATATATTTACTTCAACCCTAAACAACGCTAACCGATACGTAAATTTAATGTAGAACCTTGACCTATCGCGTCTCCCACACACATAAGTTCAGTTCAGATATGCCGCTCTGTTTCTACTTAAGACACCATAATCCAAGGTACATTAACCAATTCTGATCAAGAAAAACACTTCCGCTAGCTCACTTTTTCGTTACGTACACTATTCTCCATTGCTTTCTGCTATCTCAACTGCTTTCACAGCAAACTTCTTCAATGCTTTTCTTCAATTCTAGTTAAATTTCACAAATATATCAACCCACAAACATGTTTAGTTCAGCCCTAAACAAAGCTCACCAATACGTAAATTTAATGTAGAACCTTGACCTATCGCGTTTCCCACACACATAAGTTCAGTTCAGATATTTCAGTGCTCATACAATGCTCACACAGTGCTTATTTGCTACCTCCCAGACTGTATTTCCGCCCCACAGGGCGGCGAGTCGATCAAAATAAGCCCTTTTGATCACGTTAACTTCATAGTCTGCTGGCAGATTACGCGACAATGACAAAACATCTGCGAATAATGAAGCTCGTGCACGAAGAAACAATCCACTGTGTAGAAAAGTCGAACTACGGCGTAGTTAGCTGGGGTGCCACCGTTTTTTTTTTTCTTCTTCTTGTGTGATCTCTGAGAGACTGGAGAGTTAGATAGCTTGCTTCATTAAGTAAAATCATTGCAGCCCCCGAGCGAATACAACTTTCTTTCAAATCTCACACTGAACCACAAAGACTGCGAGTGTAAAATGAGACGCCACGATGTTGTAAATTCCTTTTAGAACTTTTTCCAGAGTTATTACACCAGGCGAAAAGCTTTGGCAGAAAAAATATATTGTGTTTCTAACTTGACAATCGCCTATGGAAGCGAAAGGCTTTCGTAAATTCTTCCCTGTTTGCAATGCGGTGAAACATCACCGTCGTCTCGTAACGTACGCTTCCTCGGCGTGAAAAAACTCGAAAAAATTCAACTGTCGATCGGGAAGACACCTTTATGCCCTTGCAATGTTTAAAGTTCGACTTTACTAATATTTCAACGAAAAAGAGTCAAACAAACAAATAAATGGCAGTTTTTAATCATTGTTGTTATGTTTCCCTTGCAAACTACTTAAACAAACAAATTAAATGCAGTGATTTAAATACCATGTGCGCATTGCGGACATGTGTGGCTCACGGGTTACTCTACTAGTACTTAATTGACTTCTGGCAATACTCGTCAATAGCAGTTTTTTTAAAGAAAAAATAAGGAGGACAACCAAATGAATCGTGCCTTATTTTCAGTTCGTTTGTATCTCAATCTGGAATGACTTTTGGTGCATACGACATGAGGTACAAGAAGAGCTGCACTACATGAACTGCATTGCTCCGATGGATTTACCCATTCTCGATTGAGCCACTCTACCTTGCCAAACATGTTTTGCTTGTCGCCTGAAGACGAAAGCTGTCTGCTTCACGCGACTCAGCGCCGCTAGGTCAAGTGCCCGGGTATTTGACAAATCACAATAGGCGGTGAATAAGGTCGAAGCGACTATGCTCGCAGTGTAGCTGCGAAAGATCTTCAGAGAAATCAAGGATTTTTTTTTATGAATTACATACACACATCATGGAAGCCATCGTATACGATTCTATTATGCGAAACAGCAAGGTCGCGTAACATCAAAACGGTGTTCTTATTGGTTTCAAACCTAAAATAAGTACATGGATGTTCTTCACCGAGAAAAGGGGTAAAAGAAAAAAAAAGGACCACTGGTTTAAAAAAAAAAAAAAAAAAAAAAAAAAAAAAAAAACAGAAAAAGCCGACGGATCCTAAAATCGAACTTTGGGATCCACTGGATTGGAACTCGAGTGCTAACCATATGTAACACTTAAGAAACCTTGCTCCAAGGGGAAAAATCATTACAAAGCTTCAGTCTTATCTGAAATTGGCTAGGAAATATGCGAAGTGGCTAACAAATTTCCCGTGACGAATCCTAAGAGCGTCTGCCTAGGAAGCTAAGTTCGCATATTTACGATCCTTCTTAGGAAGTATAAATACTGTCAAGTTCTGAATTAAAGTAGCTTACCTTAATTCCCACTTTTCAGTGTGCGCGTGAAACAAGAGCCGAAAACCGGATAGCTAAGGCATGTAACGGCGCATAAGTCAGCTTAAAAATTGAAGTTTGTGTTTTTAACTTGCGTGTTGCCATTTTTGGCTAGCAAAGGATTAAGGGTTTTAGAGAAAAAAGGTGAATGAAACACAGGTATCAAAAACTGTGTTCGTTCACCTTATAGGATTGCATAATTATGTTGAAGCATCTCTGGAAGTGCACTTTCTTCGCTCCACTTCAGTAAGTCGAAAAAGGTCAACCGTCTGTCAGGATGACACGTTTATGTTCTTGCCAATTTAACATTTTAAAAAGGGCGACTTCACAAATATTTCAACGCAAATAAGTCAAAACAAACAGATAAATGGTATTTTATAAATGGATAAATGGTATTGTTGTTATTTTTAATTTGCAAACTACTAAGTAGTTTGCAAAATAAAAATACATCAATGTTTAAAAAAAACAAGTTAAATAGAATGATTAAAATACCATGTCGGCTGAGCCCTTCTGTATGAGGGTTTTTTTTTGTTATTTTAATCGCCTTAAATTCAAATCCCTGACATTTACACTTTACGTCTACGTTCTATGGATACGTAATTATAAAGGTCTTTGAAAGTCATTATCAACTTAATCAACAAAGGAGAAAAAAGCTGAAATCAATCTGATAATCAACCCAACGTTGTAGTGCCACGATATGTTATTCTGGCATCAACACCCCGTCGTCTCTACCTTCCACGCGACGGCGTTTTAGCAGAAATTGTTAGAAAGCCTTTACGTAGAATTGAGAACATAGTCTGCCATTTAGAACCTATATTGTCAAACGACGACGAAAACTACTTGAAAAGGAAAGTTTTGTGAGGCCTCCATATTCTCTAACTCAGAGTTATTTCACTCGCGACTGACGTACGGTGATAGCTGCTCTGGGAAGCCAGTTAAATTGTCAACTTGGCTGAAACACGAAAAGGGTCACTAGGTTTGCTTGATAGCAAGAATTGTTAAAGTGGGTTCTGACTGGATAAGCGAAACTTAAAACAACCATGAACTGCAAGGCACTGGAATACGATTAGCAACGGTGATTCGCGGACATCCTTTCTCCAGTAGTCGACTTTTTGTCAGCGCGGAACAATAATGCCGAAGTCGCAAAAAGTCGACCGTTTTCCACCTGACTGCAGTGACGGAAAACCCGGCTATGCTCGGGTGAATTCTACAAGCATCACGCAATAGACCTTTTTCGACAGGGCGGTTTGTTGTCCCATTTCAGACCATGTGATGATACTCTTGAGAATTCTTCCTTTAAAATTTTTAAATAGTTGCGTGTATATGAATAAATAATTTTTAGATGGATAAAAGAGCAATTCTCTAGAGAATATCACGTGGTCTGTAATGGGACAACAAACCGCCCAAGCGAAAAAGGTCTATGGACTGGAGAGGACACTCAACGAAGCAATTTGAATAGTAAATATCAAAGCGTAACTCTTGTGGTAAAATATCCTGATTCTTCTATTTGTTTTTATTGTGTTCAATAAGCTTGTAAAGTGCGATTTGATGTTGCCATACCGAGCCCGAGGAAAACGCTCTTAGGATCCTGATGACCTTTGTTTCCTTCACCGTGCACTGTGAGGACAAATAAAACATGTTTTAGCGCCCAAGTTGTTGTCGCCATGTTATAAAAGAATTGGTTCACGCTTTTAGCTGTGCGTATATCGAGATATTGATGCACTTGGGAAGTTTGAAAAGTACTCACGAAGCTAGAATTGCTCTCGGCCATCGCCTCGAGCAACTCCGACGTACGCTTCTTTCGTGCTCTCCAAACTTTCTGCGTTCATCAATAACTCGATATACCGCACGCTAAGCATGAAAAAATTATTTAACATGCCGGAATAGTGACAAATGCTTAAGCTATGTATATTGAACAGAGGTCTTAAAGCGTAAACTACTTCCCTTTTCAGCACTGAAACAAGAGTGGAAATAGCCGCAAGTCTGACCTGACAGAAGACGACGAGATTTCAAATTATAATGATAGCTATTTTTGCACGACTCAGGCTCTCCTCAAGCGGACATTATGCTCTCAGAACAAATTTGGAGGAAAAAGTCGCGATAGGAGAGCAACTAACCGTAAAGAGCTCCTTTACTGTACACATGCAGGCAAACTGTGGCTACAGGATAATAACCTGCGTTGAGTAAAGATTATCTATAGACTTATTTAACTTTTTTTTTTTTTCATGTCATTTTTAGTGTCTCCGCGTGTCTCGTGATTTTAGGGAGTGTACCGTGTTCCTGATTTTATCTACGCCCAACTCAAGTGCCATGGATTTTGATTTAGTGCGGAGCACGTGCTGCAGTTTTCACTGATCAAGATTTCTTAAAATGTACTCACGTTTATCTTGTGTGGAAGACCAAAATTTAAAAAGTGATGATTTGTGAATGTTTTGATCTTGATGGGCAAGATCACTGACTCTCATAATGTATGACTGCAAGCAGAAAAATTATAAAAATAGTCATCATTTTGAGTTATTCATGCATAATAAGTTCCGTGAGAAATGTTAGATGACAACATAACCTGAACCATATCAAGCTGGATCTCTTTTAAAACTAGATCTAGCCGGTTTATTTAAGTCCTTTTTAAATCGCTTTATTCTATAGTCCCCTGTCGTCTCTCAACGCTTCCTCGGCGAGGAGAGTTTCGTGCGACTTCAACGGAAGACTACCATAAAACAAGCCCGCAAGGACAAGTCTGACCTCTCACTCATATTTTATCAATTATCACGTTTCCTGACATTCTTTTCTGATCCGACGGTCAATAAGCGACCGTGGAATATATTCAATCCTATTTAAGAATAGAAAACATCTACCATGTTTCTATCGAGTTATAGAAACACAAGTGGAAGTTTACTGAAGAGAACGAGAAATGCTGTGGGAACACGAGCCGCAGACGAGTGTTTCCACAGCTTTTTCGAAAGCGGGAAGGGCAGGATGGGGAGGCAACCTTTTTCATTTTCTATAATATTAGAAAACAGCCCTTAGAAAATACGCGTGTTGACTGGTTAAAAATCGTGTGTTTTAATCAAAGCCTTGAGTTCAATAGTCGATGCTTTTCTAATGTTAACAGGTTTGCCTCCTCTTTTGTCTTAAGTGCCCATTACGCAATTAAAATCGCCCCCTAACACAAGATTTGAAAGCCCCCTTAGCAATACAACCTGCCGGTTTGGATCGTTTGGTGCATAAACATTAACCAGTACAACTGTTAAGATAGTCAATGAACTATGCGAAGAATTTAGTTTAGCTAACAAAAACAGGAAAATCGAAAACCGCACACGCCTGAAAGGAATCGCAAGAGTGCATGTTTTGTTCAAAATTGGATTGAGTAGTTTAGTTTCGTTCACTTTTTTTACCGACAGCCGTACTGAAAGGATCAAAGTGTTTATCATTTTAGCTGCTGCTCGGATTTATGCTTATCATATTCAAGGACATTTAAGAAAACTCGCCATAGAAGTAAGTTAATGAGAAATTACCCCTGAATTGTTAATTTAGTCTTTAATTTTTGTTACCTATAGACCATCAGTGATCTGTACTTAAGTTTGTATTACGAACCGCATGGTTTCGCTTTATTAACGTTTGGTTGTCGCGGGCATATATTTCGCTTTTTTCCTTGTTCACTTATTAATTACTTGATTACATTTAGAAACTAGAATATGTCTCTACAATATTGATTTCAGATCGAATAAAATCTACTGTTATACGATTGCGAGTTATTCTTCGGTTTGGATTCTTCGTTTTTTATCGGAACAACAACTTTTGTCTCATCAATAACAATCTCTACTAAAATATATCTCCCGTGATCATCTGAGGCAATTTTTTCAATGTCTACGTCAAGCCACGGTTTAAAAAGAATCATAACTCCTCTGCTCTGAGACGACCCATGGCTAGATACGATTTTGCCTCCCCATTCCGTCTCCCATCTTCCGATAGTATCGAGCTAGGAATAACTTTCTTGCAAAAAATTATATCCGATTTTTGCTCATGTAAGCAGCGAAACACCTGTCTTCGCTTTCTTGAACTGTTTAACCCTCTTATATTAATCGATATAATTTTATACAGTTAGAATCTCTGCAGAAGGCGAAGTCACAATATTCTAAAAAAAAATAAAGCCCTTGTTTATACTATAGTTCTCACTGTGCGGAGAGATATCATAACTTAGTACTAATTTTCTTTTGTTGACCGAGTTAAAGTTAGATAGATAAATACATCTGAACATACTTGCAACAGAAATACAGCAACACACACAACACAAGCTACTCACTACTTCAGACTTCAGTATGCTTTTGTGCGGCGTTTACTGACTGGGTCAAAATAGGAGTACTAGCGGCAGCAATTAAGCAATGGTTGAGCTGTACGGTGGAGTAAGACAGTCAAATAAACATACTTAAAACTAATTGTTCATTAAACATCCGTGCAGAGGAAAAAGAACTGTCTTCGGTCTTCGGTAGAGTGAGCCGTTGATTAAAACCTCTTAGCTTTTGATTAAAAGCTTAACTTCTTCCTTTTCACGTTTGCCTGCCTTGAGAACGGAGTATGACTTCCTTCTTATCTTTTCCACTTCTTTTGAAAAGTCGTCGGATATTCTAATGTTGGTGCTTTTGAGAGGGTTTTGGATTACGACTTTATGAAGTTCTTGTCTTGATAAGTGGAGAGTTTCACTATAATTGGACGGAGTGCGGAGTTTCGGCCATCGCGTGTACGCGTAGAAATCCAATGAACTCTGTCAAATTTCGAACATTGCGATGAACCACTGAAACAATGCGTGGTCATACGAAAACACTGGCAAAAAAAAATAGGCAGTCAATGACGGTATGTGGCTACTGCTGTTATTATTTAGAACATTGCAGTAAAACAAATCATATTGCAATAAAACGAGCTAAATACGAAAACGTTTTTGGACTTGTAGCTCATTAAAAACATGCCGACTTGTTTCTTGCACCGCGCAAAATATGTCGATCTCCAAAGTTGTAAAGATAGGACTTTCGGTAACTGAATTAAATATCTTGCCTCCAAGTTAGTTGGCTTTCTAGTAGGGTGCAGGAAAAAAAAATAACGTGTGAATTTGGAGGCACATTTTGCGGGAGAATTGTGCGGGATTATTGACGAACCAATGTTCTTGCTAAGTCCTAAGGAAAATCTGCATTGACGATAGTTTAGCCAGTTATTTCTCTAGTAGTTCAAATATATTTAGCAGTCTTAGCAATCGCCAATTCTTTTAGAAAACTGTGTCTGACTGCAAAAGAAAATCATGCTGCGTGACCTGAACTAGACGAGCATGAAACCAAAATAAATAGCAAAACAGAATGCCGCATCTTCCGTTATAAATGAGAGTCCTTTTTAAAAATACTCCTGCCTTCATTCAACAAAAATATGTAGCTTGAATATTTCTTCATAAACTGCGTTAAGGGTCGCAAATTCTTGGAAGTTATCCGCAAAATACACAACTTGAAGGTTTATGCAAATTATGTGCAATGCAATTTGAGCCTAGTCACAGGACTGTTGTTTTCGCGAAGGAGTTTATCATGATTCGTTTTGGCTCTCTCGAAAGGGATTATTTGCTATCCAAAGGAGATATGACTGTTGAAAAGGGTTTAAGATCGCAACACGGCAAAGATCTTCAGCTACACAATTTACTCGGATCGCCACGACCAGCAAACAAACTTCGTACAATTTCTGATAGCATGTACAAAGTAATCACCATAAGTTGTAAAATGACCTCGAAAATCCTATGCAAACAACTTCTCCATCAATGCGAAGGCATGTGTGCTTCATTCCTGAACCAAAATGGTTTAAACTCACAACTTGCAATAGGATGAGGAGGATACTCAACGAAGCAACTTGAATAGTAGATATCTAAGCGGAACTCTTGTGCTAAAATATCCTGATTCTTTTTTTTTTTTTTTTTGCTTTCATTGTGTCCAACACGCGTTTTCGTTAAGTACGATTTGATACTGTGGTACGAAGCCCGAGTAAACGCTCTTAGAGGTCTAGTTATTATTTGTAATACTGTTTATTAGTTTATTAGTTGTCTCTAGTCATTGTTATCAACTTTAGTCTCTTTAGTTCTGGCTTGTTGCCTTCAGTTGTATTTTAGTTGTACCTAGTTGTATATTCATAATTCGTGTAAACATGACCCGCCTAGATTAGCTCAGCTATCCGCGGGCATGTTATAATTGTAATTTTAACTTGAAAACAAAAATAAAAATATATGTAGGTAGGTAGGTAGGTAGGTAGGTACTGAACAGCACTTTACTTCAACTATCCGAATTTTCCTACCTGTCGTCGGATTCTCCATATTTACAGGCAATGGCTCTTAAATCGCAGTCGCATTTCCGAATGATTTTAGAGTGCAGGAAGTTTCCACTCAATGATGTGAAAATAAAACTATTAAACTCATAAAATCAAATTGATCTTGGATGACTGAAAAGACTGATATGTAAGGGAATGTAAAATTTCGAACATTGCGATGAACCATTAAAACAATGCGTTAGTCATGCGTGATATTTTGCACATACTTGTGGGGAAGGTAATTTCAAGCCTCATCGAATCCAGTTATATTTGCCTTTTTAGCATCATGAGTGTTTCTATTTTTGATCGAGCTAACCCCATCTGGAGCATTCTACCTTCTCTAACGGAAGTCGTATGCTAATTAAGCAAAATGTAAACAACGTCTAACTGATTTCACTTTTCGTCCTTGTATCTTCACACCACTTTTTTATGAGTTACTTTTTTGTATTCTTATCAAGGCCTACGCATTCCTTTCAAAAGCTGTGAATAAGAACCAGGAGGTTTGCAGTTTATGAACTATGTAGGTGTCACATCTAGGGGTATATTACGAACTCACAAAGTGACCAGCTCCCAGTTGGCTTGATAGCTCAGTTGCAGTATCGCAGAAGTCGTGAGTTCGTATCATGTTCAAGCCTAAATTTTTTTCAGGCTTAAATTTCACAGCTGCTTAAGCTGTGTTTATAACTGCGATGATCAATCATGTCTTCATATTTTTCTCCACAGTTTGAAGGATATTTAATATTCACATGTATGTAGGAATTGGCCATCGTTCAGTTACGATCACGTAACTGTAAAAGAGTTCCAGTCACAAATCACTGAACAGCACTTTACTTCAACCATCTTAAAGATGATCCGGTATTACAGTAGTCTCCTCCGCAGCCGTTTTTTGGGATGTCACGCAACGCTCCCCCCAAAGAAACGGCTGCTCACATCCGAACAACATTCCTTTCACGAAATTAGCCAATCACCGCTTCCGTTCCATTTTCAAGAACGTTTTCGCGCCAAATTCGCCCTTTGAAACTTGTCCAATCTGGGAATGTTTTTTATCTTTGTATCCCGTAGTGGGAGATGTCACAGATAAACATACAGATTTCCGGCTTTTGTTTAAGGACGCCGAAAAATACCGGCGACGCTTGCACGAGCTTTCTATGTAGCTGAAGACTCTTCAAAGTTCAAGTTAATTATTAGAAGCTTTCAACTCAAAAAATTACTGTCGAGAAGGAAGATATCTATTTTAACTTCATAAAGGAACCAGGAAATCAAGTAGCTTCGCTCGATTTGTTGACATCGAGTTCTGAATGCCGCTCTTTCCGGCCTGATTACAATCTGTAGGAAGCGTTTGGCCCTTGATTGACGCTTACAATTTGACATTTCGAGAAAATATGTATTGTCTCATTTATAGCTGAACATAGCGATGAACACACGAAGCACTTGTACTTAGGACTTTCATTTACAATTTTTTTCGTCCGTCATGATCGTAACCTACGAACACCGCCTATTTTTGGCGACGTGCGGCGTGAAACAAAAGCCAGAAATCCCTCGCGTGTTCGCACCGCAGACCTTTTCGCGCGAAAGCTTCCGTCATTCACACTTTGCTATTATGTGATTGGTCTGTTCAACAGAGCGCAAACAAACCACAAACACAAAAGGAAAAGAATGTGGTTCGGATGTGAGCAGCCGTTTCTTTGGGGGGAGCGTTGCGTGACATCCCAAAATACGGCTGCGGAGGAGACTAGTATTACAGAGATGACGATAAATTATAAGCAGAACTTTAAAATAGCCATCTTGACGAGTCTTCTTTTCCTTTATAGCTTTAAACCAGCTGGTTGTTTCCATGTCTCGTTTACGGGACGTAACTGGTACAAACCCAACAGTTTGCAGTTTAGAACAGTGTACAGTTTATTTATTTCCATTTCCGATTGCTCAGATTGCCGGTCTCTTTTCTTTTCTAAGTTTTAAAATGAATTACAACGCTATATACTTATTAATTCTGGTTGAAGTACAACTCCATGTTCCATATAGCGATTAAGTTCTAAGGGAAGAGGTTGATCGATGTTTTATTGTTGTGGAATGTTCAAGGAAACCGAAATCTCCCGGTTGTTGAGCCACCACTTCCTGTTCCGCTACTTTTGTCGGCAAATCGCCAAAGTCGCTTGTTTTTCTTAAGAACTGCATTTTAATCGCAGGACCAAAGATCTGACATCCTGATGATAGCTCTGATGGATGCAATTGAAGTTTGTCGCCTCCACGAAGTGTTCCTATGACAGAGTGCTACTAAACAAACAGTGTGTCATACTTAAGATCATTATAAGATCGGTTATATTTCTCAGCAGGATGTATTGATTGTGCCTTCTGGCGCTCAGTATTGAGGAATTTAGCATGAAATGTTTTCTTTCTATGTTTAGCTCTGATAAAAGGCGCAAGGTCATGCTTCTTTAATTTAGGCCAATCTATCATCACGTACAAGCTATACTTTGAAACGAATTGAAAGTTAACGAAACTGTTGAATAATGCCATTCAAAACGGCGTCAAAACCCGATTTAGAACGTTCACAAATCCAATATCATGACTTTAGAAATTAAAAGTTCGATTTAGTTCGATTGTCCAATTATTTTTGTGTGATTTCGATTTGGTTCGATTGCCGAACTCCATGGACTGAGTGCGATTTAGGTCGTTTAACTTCGATTGAAATACAGTTCGATTGGATTCGATTGCCTATGCCGGGTATATTCACTTGTATTCTCCACAATATGAGCAGCACAGTTGGCTTGCTAGCTCAGTTGGTAGAGCACTCCACCGGTATCGCAGAGGTGATGGGTTGGGATCCCGTTCAGACCTAAAATAATGCGTTAATCGTGGGTGACATTTTGTACATGCGTATAATGGAGAATGTATAATTTCAAGCCTCAACAAACCCAATTATATTTGCTACATTAGCATCATGAGTGTTTCAGTTTTTGATCGAGCTAAAAGAATACCAGATTTGCAGTCAATTAATCCACCGGCGTCCCAAGCTCACGTCTCGAGAAAAGCGAAAAATAAATGAATTCTCAGACATGTACTACGAGTTTATTCATGAAAGCGTTAAGTGCACGTTGTGTGAGTCCAGGGCGGTATGATGCTTAGTGATTCTGAACTGACGCAGCGTTACGTTACGCGAGGAGCCGCTGAAAATTTGAACAATTTATGAGGGAATGTATTGGGAACGAAATACGGTCAATTATGAACATTTTACACATAAGATTAATAAAACTTACTCATTTCTTGTGTGTCCGTTGTGATTTTTTGTGATCTCTGCCGATTTGGGCTTTCTTTGCCATCACTGTTATTCCGTTCATAAGACGAAAACAGTGATGGCAAAGATAGCTCGAACGCTTTCTCGAGACGTGAACTTGGGACGGTTGTGATTAATCTGGAGCATTCTACCTTCGCTAACGAAAATCGTGTGCTGATTAAGAAAAATGTAAACAACGTCTAACTGAATCCAACTTTAGTTCTTTTGTTTTCAGATACATTACTTTTTCATGAGTTACCTTTCTGAGGGGGACATGGGGATTTGCGGTGTTGCGGTGTTCATGTTATTTTAATGCGGTGATGCGGTGAATAAAATCTCAACTGGCGGTGTTGCGGTGATCTCAAACCCTACGGTGTGCGATGTTTGCGTTTTTCACGCAGCGGTGTTCGGTGAAATGAAATTGTTTGCGGTACTGTGGTGTTTTGATTTATCTTTCTCAAACCTAAATTTGACCTAACTTCGTTAATCCATGCTAATTTATAACAAACACGTACCATTGAGGTTAATAATTTGTAACAAAATACAGACCATCACTTTCTAGTCAATCTTCAAAATGCTTCGGCTGCCAATTTTTCATTTATACGTAACTTGACAAGTAACTCGACCTCTGCCACCCGGAGCTCAGTGTTCGGTAGACACGTGCAGGAGCGAGGACAGAAACAATCCTGGAAATTCTGGAAACGCCAAGGCCGAATATAATGTATTATTGACTGCGCAGCTTTCTTCTTCGAAGAAAGGAAAAGGTGGCAAAAACTACCGGCCACAAAATATATTCGGACGTCGCGTCGGCAGGGAAGAAAGAAGGCTTTCTAAGCTATTAAAGGAAACTTTGTAAATTACACACGTTTACTATTTTTTTCCTTTTGCTATTCGGCTTCGTCTCCAGGTCATTCTGGTACCAGTCTTCCCCCGCTCCAAGGTCCTGCGACTTTCTACACCTCCTATTTTTTTCAAATATTTTTTCGATTATCAATATCGAACGCAAACGTAGCAAGCTCCGGAAAGCAATACTTTCAGTGAAGATAGGGCTTCAGTCAGTGGGTTTATACACCAAGAAAAGTGAGCGAAGTAAAAGAAGAGAGGGATCTGGGGTAAAGGCCATCTTTCAAGGGTCCTCTCTTTTTTCTTCGTCCGCTTCCTAGCTTCGCGCAAGGTTTCTTCACAAGAGCAACAAAACTGATTTACAGGCATCAGTAGTATCAACATATGCACAATGAAAAGCGTTGTGATGTGTTTATTTTGTGGAAAATTGTTGAGGTATAAAAGTATTATTTTAAGTGTAGATGAACGAATCATAGCGCTAAAAATAGCTGTTGCGGTGACGGTGTTTCGTTCACTTTTCTTGCGGTGATGCGGTGTTCGTTAGTTTTTTTTTTTTTGCGGTGTTGCGGTCTTCAGAACCCCCCCCCCCCCCCCACCCCATGTTCCCCTCCTTTTTGCATTCTTATCAAGGAATGCACTTTCCTATCAGAAGATGTGAAATTAAGAAATAGGCGGTGTGTAGTTTATGAACTATGTAGGAGTGAAGTACCTTTCAGTTACGATCACGTAACTGTCAAACATTTCCAGTTACAACTCCGGCACTGAACAACGCTTTACTTCAACTATCCTAGAGATGATCCGGTATGAAACAGAGGAAAATAAATTACTAGCATAAGCATAGCATAGTATTCTTACATTCTTAGATTTCTAGTATACAGTACAATTTAATCAATGCTATAAATAGATATTTAATCAATTTTATATCTAGAAGGCCCCTATGGATACCAGCCTTGAAGCTGAATGGGCCACCCTGTAGAAATAAAGATTTATATTAATTTGCTTTACTGGCAGAACTTTAAAGATGACGTCCAGTCCGTACTGCGCACTCTCGAGAGTTTGTTTGCGCTTTTTGTTTTGTTTCGTGTAAGACATCACAAAATGTATACATTTCGCAACTACTTACATGAGGTAAATTCAAAGTTTCAAAACCAACCGCCATTATGGATATGATGCGAGGCTTTTGCTTCGTTCTTTCTCATATCACCTGATGAAACAACTTCGAAGCTGTCAAAATCAATGAAGCTGTTGAAAAAAGAATTTGAAAGACCTCAAAGATAAGATATGTTGTTTCGTAACGAATACCATCGATTGTCATTCCATCGAGCGAAAACTTATAATGTTTACTAGATAGATTTAGCCAAGCCTAAAAGCAGAGCTCCTGATTGCAATAACTGACGATAAAGGAAAAAGAGAATTATTTTTTTCTTAGATCAGAAACTCAAAAAATGATCAACTGTGAGCATGTAATTGTTCAGCGTGTGGTTTTGCTATTTTTTCCAGTTAAATTTCAACAAACTATACCCAACAAGCCTAACCGAGATTGTAGAAATTACGTACGCAATATATCAGGGACTTTCCAAGAGACGATTGCACAAAGAATATGTCAGAAGAAAAGTTAACAACGCGCCTGGCGTTAATTTGCGCCGAAAGTTTTACATTTGCGAGTACTCCTTCCTTCTCCCCCAGAGAAATAATGTGACAGTGAGCCCGTGATCCAATCCAAACAGTAACTGGTCAGCGGTCAACTTTAGAAAACACACAATCTCAACAAGCTCTAAACCTGAGCCCGTGATATAGTCACGTGATACTGGTCAGCGGATAGCTTGTTGTGACAACTGTCAATTAACAATAGCGTGGACGCCCAAAATCAAAGATGTAGCTGTGGTAATGGTGCTACTCTCTTAGTTTTCAAGGCATAAGCGTAAGGACGGACGGACGGACGTACGTACGGACGGACGGACAGTCACGTGACCAAAGGTTACCAAATTTTCTAAGGTATGGGGCTCCGCTCGCGTGCCTTCGGCGCGAAGGAGCTCCGCTATAAACATTAAGGTGCCGATACTGCGCAGTACGGATTGGAAATCATCTGTAAACATAGCCACCTTTTTTAGTATTCTTTTCCTTTGTAGCTTCAAGCTAACAAATTGTCTTTATGTCTCGCTTACTGGACTTAAGGACGTTAAACATTGCTTAGATTTCCCGTCTCTTTCCTTTTCTATGTTTTTTTCTTTGCTACTGTAACGCTATATACTTATTGATTCTGAAAGAAGTACAAGTCCATGTTCCGACGTCGTTACGTATCAACACAGCGGTCAAACGTCGGGCATGCGCGAATGGGTACATTTTTGGCAGCCGCGCGGCAATTTCCCGCGCAAATATTTAAAGGAAAACATGGGAAACAACCGGTGTCACGCAAAATTTACGAAAAAAATTGAAAAGTTCATAGAAATCTGTAAAAGGAAAAGAAAGTAGGTAAAAGGAAAACTTAAGACTTTTCAGCCACAAAGTTAATTAAGTTACCGGTATTCTGTTAATTTACCATTTTGTTTTAAGCTTTACCAAAAAAGTTTATAACTCTTGAAAACCCGTGTCATGCTACGAGCCGACGGCGTAGTATATTTTTGTTTGTTTTTATTAATCATACGATGCGTGACGCCGGAAACGGACGACTAGCGGTGTGTAAAAGAAGAAAAAACTGGAGAAGAAAAAGACAATTGCAGTGATTCGGCTTCGCTCAGGCGAGCTGGAAAAATTTTGGCAAGGACTGGGAGGATTCTGTCTGGATCCTGTATTTGTCTGAAGCACAGGAACGAGATGAATCGAACTACAAGCGATGTTCCTGTCCATCGTCATGGGGGCATAGCCGAAAACTGGCCAAACTAACGATCTCAAACCGCCTGTACCAGGTCTTTGACCAGGTGGGAAAGTCTTTTCCAAACTACAAACCCGGGGACAAACTGGTGCACTAAATGCAAAGTCGAGGCGGGCAAACAATTCAAGAAGCACGGAAAATACATACCGCGGAAAGGAAAGACCTGCAACAAGCAGAAGGTAGAACAATTTTTAACTCTTATTTCTCTTAGCTCTCGTTGTAAAAGCTAAAACACAAACAAATATATAAATAACGAGACCAATGTCATTTATAGGATGCCGATGACCCACGAAAAGAACAAGGTTATGAAAACGTTTTGGCCGCCTTTAGTTGCTCCATAGCTCGCACATGCGCAGACGTTTGACCGCTGTGTTTTACGTACCTATATAGCGTTTTTAAGTTTTAAGGTAAGAGGTTGATCAGTGTTTTATTGTTGCCCGCTGTACGTGGAAACCGAAACCTCCCGGTTGTTGAGCTACCTGTTCCTGCTCCTCTACTTTTGTCGGCAAAATCCCCAAAGTCGCTTAGTTTGTAACTAGAACTAACCTTTAATCGCAGGACCGAAGCGTGACGCGTCATCCTGATGACAGGTCCAGATGGACGATTGAAGTTCCTCGCCTCCACGATGTGGTGCGAAGAGGTTCCTACGAGAGAGTGAAACTAAACAAGCAGGCGTAGTCCTTGATCGATAAAAATCGATATCGGAAATCGATCGATTCAATCGATATCAATCACCAATTGCTATCGCTCGATATTTCCAATCGATAACAATCGAACTCACCGAAAATGTTTTTACTCGGTTGCTATCGATTGATAAAAATAGGTCCGCAATGCATATTTGTGAGCTTATGCTTAGTTTGATTCCATTCGGTTGGAGTGTTGTTTTTAAATGTCAGTATCTGGGAGTTGAATTGCGACAAGCGAGAAGGCAATCACTTGAACCTGATATAGGTGTGGAAATGAGTGAATTAAGTAACATAGATTTTTTTTTAATTCTGACATCAACTTAGTCAAGTCGTTACAAATTGTAAGTGGGAAATTTGTTGCAGAATACTGTTTACTTAGTAACGTTATCCTCTAATAATAATTCTTTATTTAGCTCTAAGGCTTTATGAGACATAACACAACAACAATCTCTCTCCTTTTAGGTTTATTTTATGCAGTATGTTGTGCCTTGTCTCATGTGAGTTTAAAGTGCACCTAACCCTTTTTTTTTTCATTAAAACGAATCCACTTGTTAGACGAAGCATTTGGGCGGAAAAAGTTTTCAATTTGGTTGAATCCTCGATTTTATATACCCTTTCAAAGTCGCGCTAGAATTCTTGCGCGACCGCCTTTAGGGAGTCTGGGAGGCAGTTGCTGATGACGTCTACCCAGGAACCAAACACAATATCGCCTCAGTCAGCTCTCTGTATTTGTTCAACAAAATGGAAAAATTGCTTGTTGGCTTTAAGCGTAAAATTTTTAAAATAGCGTTTGGACGTCTGCGGAAGTAATTCCAGTGAGAGTTCTTCAATGGTTCTCACAGACTCACTCCGCTTGTTTCGGTTCGACAAAATCAACCCTTCGTTCACGTCTTCACGTCGTGTACCATGGACCGTTAGTCGCGAGTAAATTGTACAGCATATCTTTCGTTAAATCTGGGATATTATTGCAACAGCCGATAGCACTTATGGAAGGCGTCTCTGAGCACTTTTTAAATGTATGTTGCACCATCCTGAAGGAAATAAGAGGACGTGAGATATTCAACCTTCCTGGGTAGACGTCACAATAGCCGCTGGACCCATTCTCCTCAAACTCGGTCGCGAAACAAAATGGCGGCGTTTTGGTTCGATTTTCGAGATTTCGTCGGGGCACAGAAAATCGAGCATTAAACCGAATCCAAAATTTTTTTCGCAAAAGTATTTCAAATAACAATTAGATTTGTTTTCGCGAAAAAAAAATTGGAGCTAGGTGCACTTTAACTCTCTGAGCTCGGCACCGTTTACACATGTGAAGTGAACTTGTACTGTGCAGTGTTAAGATGGTTTACTGCAGTAATGACTGAGCCTGTCACATAATAACATCAACAACTGTTAACTTTTACATAAAAGCCTCAAATCTTGAGTTGCAAAAGATTGCATTCTCGAAATCAGCGCCTGTGACGTCATCTAGCGGCAGATTATACAATAATCATGTCAAGGACACTTAAGGTCACGGGTAATCATGTCAAGTTCGCGCGCTTTGTGTTCACTTGCTTGGCGTCAGTGCAGAAGCAAACACATGACTTCCATTTTTTTCGTTCATTGTATAATAAAACAATTATTAGATTCGGTTTTTGTGATATCCAGAATAATCAAGGTCTCGGTAAGGGTTATCAGCCTTAGCCTTCGGCTTCGGCTGATAACCCCTACCTCGACCTTGATTATTCTGGATATCACAAAAACCTCATCCAATAATTGTTTATAATTAATTTAAGATTAAAGATGTAATTAATGAGTTAATATTATTATCGTTTCTGTACTTTAAGACTACTAAAATAAAATCAGGGGAGAATAATGACAGAAGACATTGATTTAATTACTTAAGAGATGTCAGTTTATGAATAATCTTGTGTATCTGAAGAAAGGCATTTTTTTTGTCCAGCATACTTAGTAAAAGTTCATTTTTAATTCTAGCTTTGACGTCAGTTTTTTATGCGTTTGTCCTCTTATTGATGATAAATTGCGTCATAACAACAGATAATAGAGCAGATGAACCATTTGGTTTTAATTGGCCAAAAGAACCTATCAACCCCTGGGGAGGGCAGCCATATATGGGCTATATAGGTATGTGCCGCTGTGAAGGGTATGGTTTTCAAGCAGTTTACTCTAGGATAGGGTATATAAATCAGAGTGTTTGGGTCTAGAATAGGGTATAATTTTTGACAAAACTGACTAGTTGGTTGAAGATTTTATCTAGACTAAGGAAACCAGGAATTGCCACTCAAAAATATAAAAAAATCAAATCGGCAAGTTTAAATTTACGCAAATCAGCCTCAACAGTGTCGATAGATGGGGAGATTTAGGGAGTTTACTCTAGTATAGGGTAGCAAAATTCAGCTGAACTAGCTCTGGTATAGGCTAAGGGTTCCAGGGTCCCAGCGGCACATCCCCACCCAGAAACTCCCAAAGTAACCCCCCGGGCTATCAACGTTCTTGGTGTCTTCTTTTCTTACATCCAAGCAAGTGCTATTAGGCTGAACTTCGGTGAAAAAATACTTAACCTCGAGAAAACGCTGAACACTTGGCAACGAAGAAGTCTAACTCTTTATGGAAAGAAAAACATAGTCATTACACTTGGGACATCTAAATTAATTTACTCAGCTGCTCCCTGTTCCAGATGACTACGTACAAGAAGTAAATAAGTTAGTTTTCAATTTTATTTGGGTAGGGAAGCCCCCTAAAATAAAATTAAGAAAACACTATAATTGGAGAAAAGAAAGATGGCAGATTGAAAAAGTGTGATATTAAGATCATAGAAAGAGCGCTCAAAATAGCCTGGGTCAAAAGAATTCAAGACGAGTCACAAGCCTCCTGGAAAATAATCCCCAACCAGCTCTCGCACAAACATGGTAGTCTTGCCTTCCTAACAAAATGCAACTTTGCAACAAGTATACCAGACCTTGATGAAAAGCTTCCCACATTTTATAAAAAAAAAATGTTATATTATTGGTGCGAGTTCAAAATCTCAGCGGGCAACGATTCCAAAACAAATCCTAAAAACCAAAGGTGTGGAATAACAGGAAAATTCTTGCAAGAAAAAACCTGTTTTTTGAACAAAATTAGTATGACGCCGGCAATACCGAGATAAGCGGCATATTAAACCAAAATCACAACTTTTTGAAATGGCATGAGTTTGTACTAAAGTTCAATTTGAATGTTCCTTTTGCCCTCGTCACGAACGAGGGCAATTTGAAAAATGCGCTTTGTTGCATGTCGACTTTGTTTCGCGTTGGAATGAAATAAACGCGTTTAGATCAAACTCAGAAGCGATACGTTTCTGAAATTCCTTTTCAAAATTCGTTTGAAGCCGGAAACCAACTTACTGCAGGCGCGTTCAGCCAATCAGCATCAAGTAATCATGATTGATTATCAAAATTGCCCAGAGTAAGCTCAGTAGTGTTTAACCTGAGTATTGCTTGATATTTTTTGTAATTAGCTTTGTGAGTAATGTTAGTGTGTGTTCGTGAAGCCTTGCAGCCGACTGGTTCAAGGCTGCCGGAGCTTATCCCGGTTTCTGTAGCATGAAGCGGCTAGGAGTATTTCTACTCCCCCTGGACGGGATGCTAGTTGATGCCTCCAGGAATCAGGCTTCTTCGCCAAAGTCGTTCTTCAGCTCCAACTGATGGTAGAGGACTTCTACAATCATGACCTCACCGATTCTATATCGTTGACGATAAGACAGAGATGTCTCAAGACAAATGTCGTTTTATGCAAAACGCCGAAGAAACAGTGGAGTTAAAAAATGGACACTATCAAATCTCAGTTACCATTCAAAAATCGTCAGGCCTCAGTACCAAACAACATGTCTCAGGATATGCAGCGCGCAAACTGGTTGAAAAGAAACTGGAGAGAGAGCCGAGATTGTTGAAAGATTACAAAGCCTTCATGGAAGACTTACGCACGTAGGTCCACGTCAAATGCCGTACTTCACATGAGCTGAACCCAATTCAACCAATTAGGCTCATGTGAAGCTCGGCGCTCGACCCTGATTTTATTTGGAGCGGCTGAGGCGTTCTTTACGCCTGGCCAGCCGAGAATAACGCTTGAAGACCGACTTTAGGTCAAACCCCGATCTTCACATGAGTCGAACCAAACGCATAATCAAAGGTCTAAATGTGTCATTTTGACCTTACCTTGAAAAACCACTGAACAAGACCGCTTTTGTTATTTATTTGGTGTAGCAGATCGGTTCGACTGAATTAAATTCGACGTTTGACTCAAACAGGCGTTCTTTTAATTATTTGAGTCGACCCAAACTGTCATTGGGTTCGGCTCATGTGAAGTACGGCGTTTGACCCAGGCCTAAGAGTTGTTTGTTGCGAGGCTACAAACTTCGCGTAGTGCAGTTTCACATAGTCCGTGCTCTGTAGAGAAATGCAATGACTTGCTTATATGGAAACACTACATCAGAAAATTTTCAGTTAGATCCACCTGCTATTGAAAGCTACTTTGCATGAACATTTGTAATGAGTTTTAAGGCATTTAAGGCATTTTTTGTACAACCATTTGACAGTCAGTGAAGTGGATGTTTGAAATCCGTCAAACTAAATTTCATGTAATATACCATACAAGAGAGACTGTGTTTCATCGGGATATCCAAACACCGAGAAGAGAGTTGAAAATACGACGGGCAGCGGAGTATTATTGACGAAATTCGAGATGTTTGGATAGCCGATAAAACACAGTCTTGAGTGTTTGATATATCTTCTCAATCGAAACAAAAACTAAGGAGTGAAAGGAGAAGTAAAATCGTCAAAACTATGCTAATTAAGACCTGGTATCCAAACCTCCTTCACGGTTATGATTTTCCTTGTTTTTACTTGATGAATTATTAATGAGTTTGAGAAGTAATTAATCACGAAATCCTAATAGCCAGTTTTACCAAAAAAAAAAAAAAAAAAAAAAAAAAAATGTAAATAAAGTAGAGGTTAAGTGTGCCAGTGGTTAGTAGTGACTGGAGCCTATTGTATATTCAGTTGTGTGGGTAAAGCGCCTTATTTGAAATGATCACCAGCACATTATTTAATGCAAACATAAATTGTTTTAATAAAGTTCTCAACCAAGGGTGAAAATGCGTATCTGTCAAAAGATTTAACCCTCCTCTGCCCCTTCTTGTTCACCTCCTTAACATTACCGCTACTCTTAATTTTTGATTAAGGTATATATCTAGTTCACATTTATGCAATTAGCGTTGTAGTTGTCCCCACCTTTGATGAATGGTGGCTATTGCTGTCATTACTCCATGAAGTGACAGGATAAGTGTTAACGCTACGTAAGAATAAAAGCCACAATCGTGGCAAATTAACCCCAGCAGGGTTGTTGTCTCCATTCATCAAACTGATGCATTCCTCCTCATTACCATCTGCAGCTGTGCCCTTTCCCCAAGATGTCATTACTCTGCTGCTAGTGGTCAATGCTTTAGGTCGTTCTCTCTGAAATTCCTTTGTCATTGGGGGCACATGGAGCGATGGCGTTGGAGGCAATGACTTCTTGAATTTCTTCCAGAATCAGGTCCTCTTCGCTTAAGTCATCAGGACTAATTCCACTCGCTTTCTCCTCCTTCTGCATTTTAGCATTGAAATCACTGAGAAGCTTATTGAACCGCTCTCTCACTGGTCTTTGATCCCTTGGCATTACAGCAAAGTCAGCATGGGTGTTTATTGCAGCTGCAATCTCTGACCACTTTTGGCCTGCTTCCTTGCTTCCAATCCTTTTTATACAAGACCCCTTTTGCCTTACTTCACTCAACAGAATTTTGTCTCTTTTCTCATCCCATCTAAATGCTCCACTAAAACAAAGAATGAACATAACCAAGGTGTCATTGTAGTTTCGGTTTTGAATTAAAAGCATTAGTTTCAATGACGTAGTTTTTTCTATAAGGTTTACAATATGTACCTTCACAGAGTGTCAACAAGAAATTAATTGTGAATAACTTCACCAAACCGTTAGGCCTGGGTCAAACGCCGTACTTCACATGAGCCGAACCTAATGACAGTTTGGGTCGACTCAAATAACTAAAAGAACGCCTGTTTGAGTTAAACGTCGAACTTAATTCAGTCGAACAAAACTGCTACACCAAACAAATAACAAAAGCGGTCTTGTTGGTCAGTTGTTTTTCAAGGTAAAGTCAAAATGGTGCCTTTAGACCTTCGATTATGCGTTTGGTTCGGCTCATGTGAAGATCGGCGTTTGACCCAAAGTCGGTCTTCAGGCGTTATTCACGGCTGGCCAAGCGTGAAGAACGCCTCAGCCGCTCCAAATAAAATCAGTCGAACTTAATGGGGTCAAACGCAGAACTTCACATGAGCCCAATTGGTTGAATTGGGTTCGGCTAATGCGTTTGACCCGGGCCTTATTTTATGCTCTCGCGATGTTTGTAAACACGTTTCTCTATTTTAAGAGTTTCACTGAGATCTCTGATAAAACCCAGAGCCACATAACAACCAAAACAGGTTTAATTTAACCTGGTCAGGGAACAGAAGGGTCAAACACAGAACACTTTTATTTCTCAAATAAATCTTTAAATAAATTAAATAAGCACTTAAGTTGGACTTGATTGCTGTTCGACGAAAACACTGCTTAAATAAGTAAACAAACACCTCGCAAACATGATATGACTCGGCTAAGAGTGGCCGGTATTTTTTTTTTTCCTTGAAGTGACAGAGTCTGATCTTGACTTAAGTATTAAGTCATGAGGGGGAATGGGGATTTAAGGTGTTGCGGTGTTGATGTTTTTTTTTTTTTTATTGCGGTGATACGGTGAATAAAGTCTCAACTTGCGGTGTTGCGGTGATCTCAAACCCTACGGTGTGCAATGTTTGTTTTTCACGCTGCTGTGTTCGGTGAAATGAAATTGTTTGCGGTGCTGGGGTTTTTTTGATTTACCTCTCTCAAACCTAAATTTGACCTAAATTTAGCATGTAAACTTCGTTTTCGATGCTAATTTATGCAAATACGTATCATTGAGGTTAATGCATCAGTCAATTCCAGCAGTGTCCACCCCCCCCCCCCCCCCGGGGGCTAACCCCCGGGCATTAGCATTTTTTTTTTTTTAAAAATGGGAAAATTTTCCGGGGTGGGGACACATAAGCTGTCTAAATGCCCCGGGGTGGGGACGAATAATGAGGGCAAATGCCCTGCCCCGGGATCGTCGCCTTCCAACACCTCTGCAGTTTTTTTTGTTAATCAGTGAATAAAACGTTCAACTGTTCAGTATGTTAATGCAGTGGTAAGACTTCTAGGACAACAGTACGTGTTAGTTGATTCTGATTATATTTATTTCTTTATATTTTGATTTTAACATTAAATATTTTGTTGCATAAAAACCATTTGTTTTGAATATTTCGACTAGAATAACGACAATCCCGTTAACAATGTTTACAATAAAACAAGTATCATTGTTTTAGAAATCTCACAACTTTAATATTTTATTTCAATACTTGATTATAAACAGTTCGTTGAATCAATAACCAAAAAAATTAAACCTAGATTATTTTGTTCAACAGTGTCAAAAGCACGTAACAAAGCTGGACCCTTCCATCCACAAAAATGGCATAAACATACCTTTAAAAACATCGACAAGTTTCTCTAGACCCTGACGGACAAGCCATTGCTCCACAAACGCCTCGGCTTTTCCGCTGAACTCATCCATGGCACTTTCGAAAACACGTGTGTCAAATGTCCGGCGATCACCCCGGGGTACGCAAATGCCCAGCCCCCGGACCGCGATAAAATTGCGAATGCCCCACCCCCGGGACTGACAACGTGAGCAAATGCCCCGCGGTTCCCCGGGGGTGGGGGGGGGGGGGGGATACGCACTGCTAGAATTGACTGATGCATAATAATTTGTAACAAAATACAGACCAATTTCCAGTCAATCTTCAATATGCCTCGGCTGCCAATCCAAAGCCGTTTTCATTTATACGTAACTTGACAAGTAACTCGACCTCTGCCACCCGGAGCTCAGTGTTCGGTAGACACGTGCAGGAGCGAGGACAGAAACAATCCTGGAAATTCTGGAAACGCCAAGGCCGAATATAATGTATTACTGACTGCGCAGCTCTTTTCTTCGAAGAAAGGAAAAGGTGGCAAAAACTACCGGCCACAAAATATATTCAGACGTCGCGTCGGCAGGGAAGAAAGAAGGCTTTCTAAGCTATTAAAGGAAACTTTGTAAATTACACACGTTTACTATTTTTTTCCTTTTGCTATTCGGCTTCGTATCCAGGTCATTCTGATACCAGTCTTCCCCCGCTCCAA
The DNA here is from genome assembly GCF_964199315.1 of Orbicella franksi. Classification (NCBI taxonomy): domain Eukaryota; kingdom Metazoa; phylum Cnidaria; class Anthozoa; order Scleractinia; family Merulinidae; genus Orbicella; species Orbicella franksi. The sequence goes on along the minus strand of NC_138149.1, from coordinate 27,293,671 downwards.
GGTCCTGCGACTTTCTACACCTCCTATTTTTTTCAAATATTTTTTCGATTATCAATATCGAACGCAAACGTAGCAAGCTCCGGAAAGCAATACTTTCAGTGAAGATAGGGCTTCAGTCAGTGGGTTTATACACCAAGAAAAGTGAGCGAAGTAAAAGAAGAGAGGGATCTGGGGTAAAGGCCATCTTTCAAGGGTCCTCTCTTTTTTCTTCGTCCGCTTCCTAGCTTCGCGCAAGGTTTCTTCACAAGAGCAACAAAACTGATTTACAGGCATCAGTAGTATCAACATATGCACAATGAAAAGCGTTGTGATGCGTTTATTTTGTGGAAAATTGTTGACGTATAAAAGTATTATTTTAAGTGTAGATGAACGAATCATGGCGCTAAAAATACCTGTTGCGGTGACGGTGTTTCGTTCACTTTTCTTGCGGTGTTGCGGTGTTCAGAACCCCCCCACCCCTCCCCCCCCATGTCCCCCTCAGTCATGTACTTGTCAAACTGAACGCCTATTCCTGCGACTATACACAGAACAGTTATAAAATAAAAAAAAATAATAAAACATTAAGCTTGTTTTGGGTTGTATCGAGTTCATCACACATTGATGCGTGATGAGGAGAATTCTCAACCTTATTAAAATCTTGCAAACCTCTTTATTTCTAACACCTCCGAGGTCCTTTACTCTCAATCCATGAGTTTAGAAGTAAATTTCGCTTCTCTTTCAATTTACAATTCAATTTACTTTTGTTCAGAAGCTAAACCAAGATCATAACTAACTCTCAGACTAGTTACTTTCTTTTCTATAAACAATCTTTTGCATAAGAGTCTCTTGAAAAGGAAATTTTTGCATAGATATGACTATGAAATCTTTTGTCTTGGGCGACTCGAATCACCTATTTTATGCGCAACAAAGATGAGCTAAACTTTTCAAGATGCACAAACCTTGACTGACTCAGAAAATATGATCATTTTCTGTGTCAATATCGGGCGTAAGTGTTTCGACTTCCCCGCCAACGCACATGTCATTTTCATGAATGAACAACGAAGTTTCCGCTGCGCCTGTTTTTAAATGTTGCTGTCTTCCGACAAAGATGTGCGTTATAGTTTACTCGTCATTCATGTTCTGTGTAGTTACACTGTTTTCATTATATCTTTCTTTTAATTTCTTCACTTTTCTGTCGGAGGCTCAATTTTTTAAATAAATTTCTTCGTTCTAAGTGATTGTTTTTAAACAATTAATTGTTTTCCTACTTGAGATCATTAGGGTCAAGTTAAAGCGGAACCGCTAGCTGTCAGGACGACTATTGACGAATGCATTAAATTAACTACTTCCTATTCTAAAATGAATTGAATCACATACAATGTTTAACCTCTCTTTTCCGCTAATACTGTAATTAATATGTCAGTATATAAATAACTTAATACCGTAGCATAAGAATTACCCCTAATAGCCATTACAAATCAAGTTAGGTGGGTTGTAATGCATATTTTGTATATTTGATCAGCAACGAAAAGTCAAGACAAAAAATGTATTAATAGTTTTCAGTGGTAGAGCAGTGTCGGATTTGGGGGGTTAAATAGCAGGCTATTTCCCTTCTTTTCAACTCCACATCCCGGGAAGAAGCCGATTACGCAAAGTTAAGTGTCAAGTACAAATGATATAGGCTTAAGGATTTGGAGTCGCTATGTATGATAAACAGAGGTATCTTAGCGCTTTAAATACGTCCCTTTTCAGCAAACCGGTGTTGAACTAGACCCAAGTTTAGTCGACAGAAGACGACACGATCGAAAATTAAAACAATAATTTGTGAACGACATAAGCTTACTTGACTGCGGATGTCATGCTCTTAGAGAAAATACTGTTTCTATAAACGTCGCGACAGGAGAGGAACCAGCCAAAAAGAGTTCCTTTAGCTAAAAAAGTATACATGCAGGAACCTGTGGTCACTAGATAATAACCTGTATTGAGTAGATTGCTTAATTAATTAATTAACTTCTATTTTCATATTTATTCAGCGGTCCGCGGTATTGTGTGATGACCACAAACGGGAAGACGAGCCCCGCTGCTCAATAAATAAAGGAAGCCCAAATAAACGAGCCTTATCTCTCACTCGTATTTTATCAAGACTTATTGTAAAAGGAAAACATATAGCACTTAACGAAATAAGTCACAGAGGAAGTTTCCGTGCGATACAAATAAAAATGATTTCACTTAAATACTTAAAAGGACTCTCAACCATGCACATTTATCTATCAATGCACAGCGGCCTAGGTCAGACTGAATGTCACGGCAACAAGCTGTGTCATAAAAAGAGACGAGGTGGGACTGCTTCCGCTCTTAATCTGTTCTTAGTTTTTGCCTGCAAAAAAGTGCAAAAGAACAATAGCACAAAACTTTCAGCAGCTACCAGGGATATTTCTCAGACTTCAAGCCGAGACACTTTTTTTCGAATGTTTCTGAGAACAAGGCGAAAGCGGTTGAAAGCATACATGTATTAGACATATTAAAACATTTTTTGCTCGCGTGGGATAAGCTCGTCATGACGTCAGTACGGTGTTCTTTTAGTTGGGCTGTTTTCACCAACAAGCTCTTCAAAATCATGATCATCGGCAATAGTGTAAGGTGCTTTTATTTGCTGTCAGGGTTTTCACCTCTCCTATCCACGTCACATACATGTAGCAGGCCAGTTTTTAAGCAGTGTCGTAGTGCCTGCTTGTTGCGAGAGGTGAAAAATGATACTTTGTAAGAGTTGGCGTAGGTTCGTTCGCGTTTAAATTTATTTTCTTTGCATTCCTTTAACGTTTCGACATCTAGTACCGCTCAAGGATTCGCGTTACCCTTCTTTTTACACATCCTTGACTAGTTTAATTTTATGCGTTAAACGTTTTTATGTTCATCTCATTTAGTTGAAGTAACTGGCAATCATCGTTCAACTATTTGGAAATACGTAAAAGTTTGAGACCAAATAGCTTAAATATTTGTCAGTGTCCCGGACCTGTTTCTGGATGTTCCACTTCAATGACTGCCTCTAAAGTTAAGCAGGGTATCAACTTGAAGCTGGTAAAAGTTGAAAAAAAAAAAAAAACATTGATCGACGAAGAGCTAAAGCTTGAAAAGTCAGCTTCGTAAGCTCGCTACATCGGTTTAATCGTCAACCTTATCATATAGGCGCGTTACTGTTATCGTGTACACAGACTGAGAACGTCGTTTAAAATCAGTTTGAAGCCAAGCCGTTAAAGCTGCAAAACTTCCGTCGAACACACCCACACGTAGCCTCAGTTCCAGAAAACGCGGAAGCGCACTTTTTCAAATTGGGTTTTCCGTTTCGGCAGTCGTGGGATATGTCTCTTTCAAAAGCAGGACTTTCGTGTTGAATGAATAAGTGCGTTATCACTAAACTGTTTCAAAACTGCTCCAGGCGCTTCGGAAGAGCCCCCAAAAGAAGCGAATTTTTTGGGCAGTTACATGCATCCCACATATATGTATACCTGTATTGTGAAAATGGTATAAAAGGAAGCTTAGCCATGAAAATTTCAACATTGGAATCTGAGCTGACTGAAAAGAGAGAGCATCAAATGGCGTTGAGGGGGATTTTTGTAGTAAGTAACTTTAGAGAAACTTAAAACTTTGATACTGCTATTAAGATGTTTTCCCTAAGAGAATAGTTTGAAATTCTCTTCTGCAATGTCCTTTGGCCTTAGCTTTAAACATTAGTTCCAACGCAAAGAGAAATGCCCTAGACTTTTCATGAAATGTTCTCACTAAACAGAATTGTTAAACTCCTTTTCACTATATTTCTGTAACCGGATTCTGATATGTCTACGTTGAAAACAGCTGCACGTACGTTTATCGTGTTTAATATGTTAGCAGAATCTGTTTAGGTGACTTAGAAGCGTTTATTTGTCTTGTTAATCTTTACCTATAGATTGCCGTCGCGTGCTTGCTGGTTCGCATGGAAGTTGTATCAAGTCTACATTGCCTGAGCTCGGTTTGGAAACTGAGTCAGAGATCATGCGGTGGAGGCAATCTTATGAAGATTAACAATACCACTAACTGTCCTACAGTTGCTGGCAGCAAGCAATGTGGAGTAACAGTTAATGGCACAGGTACCCAAGATACCAGCACACGTAAGTTATTGAAGAAAAGAGCCATTTTTTTTAAACTCAGTCGACTTCATAAGATTCGAGGTGAAGTTTATCGTCATCATAGTCGTACAAACGCCATTGATTCCTATTATAATTAGAGAAATTTGTTGTTCACATCAATCAAACACGTTGCAGGCCTAATTTCAATAATAAATAAGCAAAGTTACAGATTTTTGCTGATGGCCGGAGTGAAATAAGCCAATCACCAACAGTAGTCTCTCAGTCGACATAATACAGTCAACCCCCGATAGCTCGAACCTATAATTAAGGGAAATTGAACAAGGTTCAAGTTAAAGGTAGTTTGAGTTATCTGGAGTAGGGAACAAACGACCAGAATGAGGGGAAAATGGTATTTATTGTGCTTGTATTCATACAGTCTACATTTTATTGAAATTTAATTGTAGAGAAGTCGATCGAGTACATTTACATCAGTACATTTCTAATTTACCTTATAAATCAGAACGCACTAGAAACGTAGTGGAAAAAAAGAGAAAAGCAAAGCAGCAGGAGAAGTCAAGGTACTGAGAACTTTACAGGGTTGAAGGGAAACTGAAAATTGCTTCGAGTTAGCGGAAGGTTCGAGTTGTAGACGGCTCGAGTTACCGAGGTTAAAATTGCAGTAAATGGTTCGAGTGAGCGAGTGTGTGAGTCATCGGGAGTCGACTGTATACGATATTTACATCATGACGTGGAAGACATAAACTTTCTAGTGCTTACTGCAGTGGCGCATCAACTCTCGTTTTATTTCGTTTCTTAAAGGATTTAAGATTGAAGAGCCGGACAAGAAGAACAAGCCCGGGTTGTACTGTATTCAATTCACTGATATACACGATTCTAATAAGAAATACGCACTGAAGGCCATCAATGGGGTTAGTCTTGCTTTTGAGGTGAGTTCAAAAGAAATCTAAATCACAGTGGGATGCGACTGCAGAGAATCATGGTAGTTGCATTCATCATCTTGGCCTGGATATTTGTTTAAATGAAACAACTGCCATGATTCCGTACTATGTCTCATAACGAGAATTGGCCATTAAAAATAAAATAGTGTGATTAGATGCATTTACGCCGCTCTGGGTACCAATGGACTACAGCAAAACTAAACTGCTTTAAAATGCCAAATCATTTATTATCATTATCGATCATCATCATCATCGTCATCGTCATCACTTTTATAATGAAGTATATATACCACGCTCAACATTTGATCTATAAGTGGCCCAAGTAATTTGTTTCATTTAAGGTCATTCAACTGAAATAGAACCTGCACTGAGATTTTTGTGAAACTTTGCCTATTGATTGTTTATGTTATAGGAACTTCAATTTTGAAATAAAAATGAGGGGTCCCCATGTTCGTTTAGGTGCAACAGCACCTTGTTTATACCCATATAAATCCTTATAATACCATCATGATTGTAGTCACGATTGCTTGCTAAATTCACCTTTCCGACGATTGCTTTTTGTTCTACACTGAGAATTGGTCCATATTCATTTTACACAGAGAAATTTATTACTCAATTCAAAACAACACAGAAAAAAATGATAGGTCACCATACCAGTTTGCGAGAAAACGACGGTTTACCACTATGGCGAGGTCCAGCTGTAAAGAAAAAGCCGCCATGTTTTAATGCGCGCGCTCTCATCACGCGTCAAATTATGCGCAGTAGGGATGCGCAATGCAATACTGGAGAATGACCTTAAGTATGATTTCAGACAGAGTTACCAATAAATCTAACCATAAACAATCGTGGAAGTATCTAGACGAAGCGAAGCTTGTTTACGATTTTACCATTTAGATGACAAAATTCTCGGAGGAAAAATAATTTCTGAAAAGTTTTGGAAACTGATAGAGAAGTGTTCATTCTCAAGAAAAAGCAAATAAAGCTCGCACGCTACGCAAATGTTGCCATTTGACACCTTGTTATTGGATAGCTAAGTTGCCCGTTCCAAAGAGAGCGTGCTGATAACCAATCAGATTCGAAGTATTTTGATATAATTATGACTAAGGCCCCGATCGACCTTTGAGACCACAACAGTCATTGACGGTAGAAACACTTGTGTGTATACCATTTAACGGTCAGGGTTAATCACATGACTGTCGTGAGTTTTGTTTTCCGTAAACAATTTCTCCGGATTAGTGTGTACGGTAGACCTATAAACCGTTGAAATAAAGCTGCGTTTTCAAATTTCTCCGGGGTAGTGTGGGCTAGGCCTGATATGGAAAGTGTTCAAGCGTCGTTCTGTCGTAGCTCCAGTAGTGTGTTTAATTTTGCCACAGTACATTAGCCGGAAATTATGAATGAATGTCGTGCACAGTCCATTTTTTTTTTGTATAGTTAATTAACCCTGTGATTTACTGACAGTTAGTGTTCTTCTCGACTGTAAATTATGTTTATATTGATTTGTCACTCGCTTTCAATTGCATTCACAGGAATGGGCCTGTCACGGTAATATAGGCAGGGATTTTCTGTTTGAAGAGCTGGCTACGACCAGTAACCCAACAAGATATACATACAGGCCGAGTAATTACGTGGCCAAGTGTCTAACAGGCCACTGCCATGGAGGACTATCTCTGATTAGCGTTAACGATATAAAGGATAGGAAATGTGTCTTCCGAAAAATACCTGTGTAAGTTTTGTTACCAAACAACACTTAGCCGGCATGGTATTTAATTCATTGTATTTAACTTGTTTGTCATTTAAGTAACTAGAAGTAGTTTGCAAAGTAAACATAACAGATGAATAAAAATTTTCAAACTACCATATTTGTTAGCCTGTGTAGCTTGGCGGTTCAAGGAAGTTTTTAAGCAATTTGGCTCCTCGCGACTTCGCCGGCTTTGGCGCTCGTTATCACGGCCTCGCCGCTCTCTTAACGCGCTCAAATTGCTTAAAAACCGCCAAGCTACGCAGGCTACCATTTGTTTAATAATATGTTTTGAGGGAGTAATATTTTTGTTAAAATGTTATTGAATTTAAATCTAACTGTGATAACTGGCTTTACCTATGTAGTCACATGAACTAGACCAGCACAGAATTAATTGTTTTAATAAAGTACAGAGAATTATACGGGTTTTTTACGTTGTAATCGTACATCTCTCCTGTGTTTTTTCCCCCCTCCTGTTATCGATATCCTTAAATCAACCTAACACAAAACAAGAAATTTGCTACTAGAGTACATTGCCGTATAAGAAATTGATGTACTCGTCTCGTTTACTCTCGTATAATTAACAATTATTCACCGAATTGAGGTGAATTGGGGAGAAGATTTACCTTTTTACCTTACTGCGAAGACACATTTTGTTACCATGACATTTAGTTTGACCTAGGCTGTGCATTGATAGGTTACTGTTCGTTGTCAATAATTAAGAGTCCGTGATGGTTCTTTTATTTGTTTCGCGTTTTCCATGGCTCCAGGGCGGAGGTACTCCCAGAAAAGTTGGGTGCGGTTGTGCGGCCCACTTCCCATAACCCTTACCCCATTTTTGACCAAAATCTGCGATTTTTCCTACCCTATTTATGACCTGGCCAAAATTCGATACCCTATTTATGACAGTTGCGGCTGCCCCAGTTGTCTTAAAACTGAATTTATAAAGGACTTTTGTTGACGTTCTTATTGATAACGATGAAAAAGTAGCTTCTTCTAAGAAATATACCCAATTAATGACTAGAGTGCTAAAACCATACCGTATTTATAACCAAAATGGCCAAAATCGATATCCTATTTATGACTATATAAAACGGCTTAAAAACCCTACCCTTTGGGGCCGCATATACCTATATAGCCCATATCAGGGAGCATTCCCCCCGGGCCATGCCTCTTAAAGAAAATTCAGCACGGTAACTTCCACTGTGACTTACTGAGTACCTGTCTGCGCGTAGTTGACTGTGTAGCTTTATAGTTTTCGTGCTATATTGTCCAGCCAAATCATTCCATAAAGTTAGGTCACTTTGGGATTCCAATAGCAAGAACATAAACGTGTCTTCCCGACCGCCGGTGAATTGTTTCCACCTTTTAAGACTTTTATAGTGGAGCGAAGAAGGTGCACTTAGCGGGGTGCTTCAACGAGTTTCAACGTCATCATGCAATCCTTTTAACTATTATAGAATCGGATATATTCCTCCGTCGCTTGTTGACCGTCGAGACACTCACAAAACAGGAAAAGGAAACGTGATAATTGAGAGATATTTCGTTAAGTGCTGTGTGTTTTCTTTATACGCTAAGTCTTGATAAATTATGAGTGAGAGGTCAGGCTTGTTTATTTGGCCTTGTTTTATCTACTGAGCAGGGGTAGTCTTCCGTTGGGGTCACACGAAACGCTCCTCGCCGAGGAAGCGTTACGAGACGACAGGAGACTATAGAATAAAGCGACTTGAAACGGATTTGTATTAACCGGCTAGAGCTAGTTTTAAAAGAGATCCAGCTTGGGATGGTTCAGGTTCTGTTAGCACTTAACATCTCTTATAAATCTTATTATGCATAACTGACTTAAAATAATGCTTATTTTTATTATTTATGTTCCTGCGGTCATGTATTATTAGAATCAGTGATCTTTATTCAAGATCAAAACATGCACAGGGCATTTTGTCATCTTTGGAGACCTCACTTTTGAGCCATCGATCTTTCGCACAAGAGCACTGTGATTAAATCTCCAAGGAAATGGATCTGTGAGTTTCACGGCTCAGTTTCCACGTCTAAAAGAAAATCCATGGCGCTTGAGCTGGGCATCGATAAAATTGGGAACACAGTCTTCGTAAAACACGCCGGAACACTGAAAACAGTAAAATTAAAAGTTGCATTAGCCCTTTGAGTAATCTTTACTCGATGCAGGTTATTATATTGTAACTGCAGTTTGCCCGCATGTATACTTCTTAGCGTAAGAAGCTCTTTGCGGTTAGCCTTTTTGATCTGACCCTTTGCGGTTAGTCTTTTTGATCTGAGCAGCGGTTAATCGTCAAACTGATAAATAGCTGGGCATTATTGTTAAAGAATACAAAGATCGGGAACATTGTTTAGAATCATTTTGAAGCCAAACCGTTATAACTGTTGTTGGCAAAATTTCTGTAGAACTCACCCACGCGTAGTATACGTCGCAAAAAAGTACACTTTGCCAAAGTAGGTTTTCCGTTACTTCATGCAGTCGGGCGGAAAACGGGCGGCTTTTTTCAACTTCGTCGTCCATGTACTTACGCTGACAAAAAGGCGACTACTGAAGAAAGGAGGTCCGTGAATCACCTTGCTATACGTGTTCCAGTGCCAGCTTGCAGTTCACGATTGTTTGAAGTTTCCCCTTACCCGGTCAGAACCCACTTTAACAATACTTCCTATCAAGGAAACTATCTGAGACTGTGGTCAACGAATTTGCAGAAAGAACAGGATACTGGAATATGACTCAGGCAAAGGCGATTCACAAACTTTTTCACGTGAATGAAAGGATACTTAATGGCAGACGATGTCTCGTACCTTACTAAGCCTAAATATACCATCGTAAAATTGACCAATGGTCTTCTGTTCAAATGGCCAATGGCCTTGTTTTGAAATGGCCAATCATCTGTCTCGGAAAAAGACATCTACTGTTCAACTATTTTCTTTCCACTGTTTTGAACTGAATTTTCGCAAATATTTAAAATCCCCGAAGAGCATGTCTTGGTAGAGAAAAGTTCCTCCACATTGTCTACTGACTTCCTCATATTTCGACGCGAAACAAACCGAGCAGAGAACAAATTAGGCTGCACAAAGAACTTCGTGAATAATGACGTGCTTTTAGTGTTTCAGTAGTAACTAATCATAACTGACAACTTGGCTAGCATCCCAGAGTAGCTATTACCACACTTCAGTCGTGAGGAAAAAAAAGCTCCGAGTTATTATTTATTATTATTAGAGAATGTGGAAAGTTACGTTTTGTAGTTTTCGTCGTGGCTTCTGTGAAGTTGTCCTGTTTTTTTATCTTTTTCTTTGCTAAAAATCTTCTGATAATAAAAGGCGGACTATAAATGGCGGACTATGTTCTCAACTCTACGTAAATTAACTGCTGCTACAGTTGTCATGTCAAAGGTAAAGACGAGGGGGTGTTGATGTTAGAATAACATATCGTGACTCTACAACATTGGGTTAACAGGTTGATTCATGTTAGGTTCGATTTCAGCATTTTTTCTCCTTTGTTCATTAAGTTGATAACGACTTCCAAAGACCTTTAAAATTACGTATCCATAGAACGTGGAATGTAAAGTGTAAATATAAAAAGAAGAAGTAGTGGCCCATCCAGAGTATAACTATTCGTACACTTTTAGCAGTTCAGTCCAATTGGGATTTCAGTGGAACAGCTCGTACGATTCTGTGGAAGAAGTAAACCCCTGATAAAATCACTCGGACCAAGGGAGGGAACCAACAACAAACTCGACCCAAATAAATTATGACGCTTTGTAAAGTACTCCAACCCGCGAGGCACAGCTGGTAGCTCGAGTCTCCTCACTACTGCACTCCTGACGGTGGAATAAAACTTAATTTATGGCGTGTAACGAGCCAACTGTTTTGAGTGTACTATTTGCGAAAAGCTCTTTAAGAATCTCGGTAGAGAATATACTACTGATTGGTTCACTGACACAAAAGTAGAATCAGGAACATGAGGAGACGAAGGGAGGGGGCGGACCGGATGAATTCATGCAGGCCGTAAGCGAATCCCCTAAAACTTCCACTCTTGTTTCTATTACACGGGAAGTGCAATTAACAGTTGATTTTGTTGATTTTATGATTGAATAAGCTTGATAATCACTTAGCTAGGGTGTTGTGTTAAAGTGCCTATGAAGTAAAAAATAATTGCTGCTTATTTGAAAGGCTTTTCAAAGTAAAGAAGATTGGCCTGTCCCTTTTTGGAACATCTTTTTTCATTCTAGAGATATTTACGTTTTTGTATTATGCAAATGAGGAAAGTGATGACGTCATAGGTGGTTCCATTTGAACAGTAAAACACTGAATCAAGAATATCTCTAGAAATATTGGAGCTGTGTTGTTCAAACTTGGCACCACAAATGTGCATCACAAAAGAAACAGAATGACACCTTCTGTGTTGTTGCCATGGCAACACTTTTGGCTCCAGTCTCTTTCTGTGAAAAACCAAATATGCCAATTTGCAACCCTTCGAAAAGGGACAGAGGGTCTTGCTCGGAACACACATGATTCCCATATTGTCTTAACTCTCCCCATTGGATTGTTGGGAGTGGATGACCCTTGTTTAAGATAAAATCTGGTAATGTTAGTTTTAATTAAAACAGGACCAGCGGCATAACTGTTGTCATGGTGACGGCACGACGGGTGTCATTTTGTTTCTTTTGTGATTTACACTTCTGGTGCCAAGTTTAAAGAACACTGCTTTAATATTTCTAGAGATATTCTTGATTGAGTGTTGAACTGTTTTAGTGGAACCACCTATGACGTCATCACTTATAACACAAAAACGTGAAACGTAAAATGAAAAAAGATATTCCAAAAAGGAAAACGCCATTCTTCTTTACTTTGAAACGCCTGTCAAATCAGCAGCAACTATTTTTTACTTCATAGGCAATTTAACCTTCTGGTGTTAAACTTGGGTTATGCCTCAGAGAGGAGAGGTCAGAAAACTGCACGTTTAAGCGATGAAACGCTAATTCTTTCTATGCCATGTACGGAATATTGACAAATTAAATTTTGCCCTTTTATTTCATGTTCATCGTTTGTGACACGTTATTTGTGTTTATGGAAGTTTCTGAATTCAGTAAGAGTTATTCAGTATTTTGGGGTAGACTGTCATTAATAGTTTATTCTTTTTAATAGACAGTGACATGCAAGGGAGATTGTTGGTAAAAGAGACTATTTTGCAATTGCTGCTGGTTTTAAAGTTCTTTTCGTTTCCAATTTTTCGCATGGAATTATCAAGTGACTCGAAGAATAATTAGCATGTTTTTAATTCATAGTTACTGAGAGTGCGCAGAGTAATAGTAGGGAATCACAGTTAAGAGGTCACTTCATGATTCGAGCATCTTACCTGTATGTTCGAAGATGACTGAATCGATTTTCTTCCTCGATCTTTGACATCGTTCTTCCTATCTGGTTCATAGTAACATATTTGGATTTTTAACTTTGTTAGACTTTCAAATTTTTCTAAGATTTCACTGAAAAATTAAAGGCTATTCAGCTCCCTCTACGCCATGCTCGTTGCTTAAATGGTACACATTTAAGAAGAAGGTGATATAGCAATTTGCAATAGAGTGTCGTTAAGCCAAAACCAAAGTGATCACTTTAGCCAACCAGAAAGGACACAGAAAATCTGATGAACAAATCCTTGAAGCAAATACACGTAGCTGACGTGAAGCGCGGGAAAACCTGTGCGTGGGGTTTCACGAGTGGCTTTACTTCTGGTTGGATTAAAAAGTATCGTGTAGTGTACTAATGCAAAACTGCATGTAACAAATACTGATATCGTTCAACATTCAAGTTAAAACTTCCTTAACTAACGCAAGCTCAAGAAATTAACTCCCTTGATGCCAATTCTTAAAACATCGCGGAACACCAGAGAACGTGTCATTTGAGGAAGCTCTACATAAATGACTTGGCCTGGATAGGGAATGCTATTACTATTTTTACTTACTAGAAAATTGCGTGCCGAATTCATTTACTCCAGTCACCTTCTCACTCCAGTTATGTCTTCCTCGCCAATAACCGCGAACGTTCAGTTTCATAGCTAGGTGTTCCTTAGTAGCCCGCAAATGTCTGAATCCTTAAATTTCATTCCGGCTTGCGTTGGTGATCCACTTTCTTCGTATTTCGTTTATTTTTGCCTAATATGGAAGATCTATCACCTTCCGGATACGTGTTTCACATGGAAAAGAGCTTTCGAAAAAGATCTCTATCACATTTTTGACTTATCGTAAAGACAAAAACGCAGTAGCTCTACCTATGAGAGAGAAAAATAATTTTTGGAACTTCAAATCTTCCAATCACATAGAATAACGATGGCAAGGACACCTTAACGTAATTAGAATTTACAATATTTCGGAGAGAAAGCTACATCAGGCTTAGCTGGTTTTCGTTCAGGTCCTCTATTTTGGTGGAATTGGAATTTGGAGCTAGGTGTTGGTTTTTGTGGCGGGAGGAAAACCGGAGACCCGCAGAAAAACCTTCGGAGCAGGGCGAGAACCAACAACAAACTCAACCCACATATGGCCCCGGGCAGGAATCGATCCCTAGACGCATTGGTGGGAGCAAGCACTCTCGCCACTGTGGCATCCCTGCTCCAAAACGCATGCGATGTTAGCCAATACGTCTTTCACATGTCGCATTCCGTCATAAATTTTAGCATATTCTGAAAATTACATAAAGTAGGTAGTATCGTTATTTTTTTGCAGGGTCTATTGGTTTTGCGATTGGGTGAAGCCTGATAACGGATGTTTTGAACATAATCCTTTTATGTCTTTGTTTTGGTTTGGACAACGATATCCTCCTACAAAACATACCACTCTATCCCTCAGTGGTTAGTTATTTATCCGTTAAATACCATATGGCATCGTTTGATAAGCCAGGGCCAGTATTTTTTTTAAGGATGAAAGGCAGCTACTTTAAGGCATGCTTTGTGGTCTTCCAATATTTGGATCCCTTTTGAGCAAAAAAAATAGATTATCTCTTTGGAATAAGATAGTGTGTTTTCTTCGTAGACATAAATTACAATACTGAATTTGCTCCACGATGCGTTTCCTCGAAGCTTTTAGAAAGCGATCGCCAAAACTGATCTAAAGAATTCAGTAGTTTGAATCAACAAGTCATGACAAAAGTAAAACAATCTCTTAAAAAAGCAGTTAAGGTAAATCACACGTTTGTTTTAGCCATTACGACTTTGATTCTTTCAATCCACGAGCGTTCCAAATGCACTAGCACAGTTTTGACCAAAACAGTATTAAAAATTATGAGATTAGAATTAGGACTAAGTTCCTTTGCTTTACAACTCTAGGATACCGACCATGATAAATTAAGATATTACGTCAATTGTTCAATGAAGAAGAAGTATATCTAGCGGTTTTTTCGAGGTAAAAAATGCGAAAAAGTCTGTCTTCGTGAACTATTTTCGATCTGACATCACCACCTCGTGAATGCGCAACCCGTTATAACAGATATTCCATAGTTGCTGTTATTTATCGATTTTAGTAATAGCACTAGATCAGTACTTTAAGTTATGAACGGTGAACGAGTGTCTCTTGGGCTTAAGGTTACTTCCCACCTTCAGAGGCCAAAAAAATCGTTTTTTCTTTTATTTGACAAAATTTAAGTTCGTCATTTTATTTAGTGTTTCCAAAAGAAAATCATTAAAAATCTCAAAAAGCAGCCGAGTTATTTAGAAAAAGCGTATTTTCAAATAAAGTTAATAAACTAGGAAGGTGTCACAATCTTGTCAACGGGCGAGAACCCTGAGGAAATTTTCGCGGCAAACGCTCATCGCTCGTATTTCACGACATTTGCATATTTTTCTTTACATCACGCACTTGACAGAAATTCCCCCGTGGAAGCTCTTTACGCTAACTCCCATGGAAAAATCAAAAGCAGAAAAAAGTCCTTGGGTAAAGAAAACGAAACAAACCGGTGTAAAGAAGACAGAAAAAGCTCCATATTGTCAAGGAAGGAAAAAAAACCTTGCCGAAAGCGACAAAGGCTCTTGGTTTGGCCAAACACCTTCGACAATCTCGGCATCTGCTGAAGATCCGGAGCGTTCGAATATTCTTGGATCAAGTAGCTTAAAAATCAAAGTCAACGTCAGTGCAGGCTGCGAACAAGATTCTTCGTCGGAATCTGGCGGAAGTGATGAAGAAAATGAAACCTACCCAAGGGAACTCATTTTAGCAGTAAGAGTATTTCTCAAGCTGTCCGTCGATCCCTTAACGTCTTGTTTTTCAGCGGTACATTTTCCGCCTTTAACCTTTTTGGCGCGGGTTTTGCCTTTGCCTTTGCCTTTGCCTTTGGCGTCTTTGCCCATATTACGTTGCCATCCTGAATAGAACTCCACTGTTGCAATGCGATGCTTTTCCCGGGAAATCTTGAGCTATTGTCATTGGTTTGCGGTTTTATCAGGCGTGATAATCTCCGGACGTGGCGCGAGTTGTTTACGAACCTTAACAAGCTAAAATCTCGCATTTGATTTTTGGAGGAATACATCCACTTTGAGCGAATTTACAGGGTATGCAGATTTGACGGATTTTCCTGAAATTTCGCCAGAACATTCCAGAGATAATGACAAACCAAAGTGTGTCGGGAAATTTTGATATTTAACACATTTTTCCCGTGGCGTCCATTTACGCAACACGTCTCGCATATTTTTAGCTACTCCAACTTTAGAAGTGGATATCTAGACAACCAATCAGAATATCGAAAAAGCCCGACACACTTTTCTTGATTGATGCCTTGTGAATAAGACTCTACAGCCATTTTGCTCGTATTGAGGAATCCGATAACCGATAAATTCAATAGAAGAAGCCTGGGTCGTTTCACGCCTTACCGCCTCCTGACACTTCCTAAAAGAAAACATTGCTGAAATTGTATTTTTTTCGTAAAGTACATTTATTAAGCTTTCTTATGATATATAGTTTGTTGAGGTTTTATTGAAACTGGCGCGCGTGCGATTTTTTTCCCGAAGGGCACCCGCTAAGGTGGGAAGCAACCTTAATGTACCGGCTTTGATTCATCAGGTCAACTTCAGAAGACTCTATCCAATTACGGAAACTTAAGCGGAACAAGCTCCCACTCAGAAAAAATAATAAGTAAATTAATAAAGAAAACAACTTTACTTCAGTGCTATATGTATTTATTTGTACAGAATGAGACAAGCTAATTGGAAACACTAATCTAAACTAAAGGAGAGAAAAGAAAGGAAATCTAAATGAGATAAGTAAAGAAAAGCTGACACTAACTATATCAGTAAGACTGCCATTTAACAATAAATACCGTAGTGGATTTCCGTAGGTATCAGTTCTCACTGTGCTCACGAACCTTTCTAAAGTCTGACGTCCAGAAATGAGTTAAAGGAAGTGTTGAAGGAAAACGAGCTCGCGAATCAATGGAAGAGAAGAGTTCTGTTGTTGTACCTTAGGGTTAGGGTGTCATGATGCTTGTTCGGTTTGCGAGGGCGCATACGAGTGAGGAGCTTAAGTTGACATGGCAAGAGTAGAATGTGACGCCTGTACTAAAGGTTACGTGACAGCGGTACGTTTAAACCCCCGTGAACACGTAAGGTAAACAAGGCAGGAGTTGCCTGCTGGTGAAAACTCCTTCACCCTTGAAAGCTTCCGTTTCAATTTGAGAGTTCAGTTGAGCAGCTTTGTCGTCTAGACTTTTCATGTTACGCAGTGCAATCGTGATTACTAACTGACTGCAAATTAAACCACAGTCTACACAAACAAGTGAGGGGTAACCTAAGATCAGGCGTTCTTTTCCTTTCTCTTTTTTTGGCGCCAAAAAAGGAACGGCTGATCGCAGGTTAAGTGAAGAGCGCCGGATTTCTTAAGGTCTAAATCATTACAGATGTTGAAATAATGAATATTATCAGGAAGAAAGAAGAAGAAGAAGAAAAAAAATTGCGGTTACGTTGGATAATCGTTTAGAAACAAACAAAAATGTATAAATTTGATTGTGATCGATCAATAATCAACAAAACAAATGCTGAAAGTGAAGAATGATCATCGCAGTTAATTTTCCAATTTAAGCAATTGGAAAGAAGAAGCCTGAAAAAATCTGAGCTATGAAGCCACACATTGGGAGCGAGGTCAATTAGTTGAGTTCATATCTTCCCGTGAGCGAAATGATGTGAAGTTTATATGAAATAATTCATAGCTCAGTTGGTAGAGCATCGCACCGGTATCGCGGAGGTCACGGGTTCGAATCCCGTTGAAGCCCTGATTTTTTCAGGCTTCTTCTTTCCAATTGCTTAAATTGGAAAATTAACTGCGATGATCATTCTTCACTTTCATCTACAACCGCAGTTCATATATGAATTATTTCATATAAACTTCACATCAAAACAAATGCTATTGTTTTTTAATGAATAAATAAATACAACACTGTAATGAAGTTGAGTTTGCGAAGAACACATCCTCAAGCCGTTTGATTTCAACTTTTGCTCTCCAACAACTCCCCGAAGGTTATAATAAAGATGCTATCAGAGATGAAGGCGCTTCTTGGAAAACAACGTCGCCTTATTTGGTTAAAACGCATGCCGTAGTTTAGGATAACTTGGCAGTCAAAATACCCTTTATCGGGAGTATCACAGAAAAGAGATCTCAGATTAATTGATTAAGTAAAGCACCTTGTTTGGTTTAAAATCACTCTTTTAGCATAACGTTCTAATGTTGCTGCATTGCAGCGGAAACCCAGATTTCAGGCGTTTTGAAAATAAGCGGAAACTGAAGCGGAAACTGCTCTTAGTACACGAAACGAGATTTTTTCAACCTGAATAGACCTTTACTTCTACAGTCACGAATGCGTATCTCAATACGAGTAATGATAGAAATGTATAAAAAATGAAATCAGCTGCGTTGTGTGTTAGTTGTAGTTTTCAAATTATGCAACAAAATGCTTTGACCGCCAAAAGAACACCCACCATCCATGTCGAAGTACATGTAAATGAATAATATTCACTTTATTTTAGTGTCGGAACGCTTAGCACTGCTTCACTAATTGGTGACCAAGCAAACAAAGATTCTAAATTGAACCGAAACTTGTTAAAAATACCAGCTAGTTACAGTTGACTATTTACCAAGCGTGGAGCAGTTGAATTTGGGAGCACCAATCACCGGGCCGCTCCGGATTACAATTCCAGTACTTTAACCAGAAGTCCCCGCCGCCTACACGAGCACTTACTATATACTGATTGTTCTCGAGGCAACTCAATGTATTCCTGTTATAGCGTCAACGTTCTTTAACATTTGCGTTTTCTTTGAAACGTAACAGTTCCTTTTCTTTTCACTTTTTCTATCATAGCGATTCGTGTTCGGTATTCAATTCGATTCAATCGAGTAGAGCTTTCATAGTTTTTCACATTTCCTTGGGGAGCGCCAAGCCATGAGCGTATGAATGGTGCTATTTAAATAAACGTTAATAAGTTATAATTATTGTATCTGAGAATCGAGATATTGTTCGAGTCAGTATATTGTATGAGGACTAAAGGGAATTAACAACTGAAGAGAAATATTACAACAAACAAATTTATCTTCTGATTCAAATCTATCCATATATTGTGACAACTGAAGTGAAACATGTAACAAAGAATTCAAAGATCAAGACTGAGTTACGATCTCGGCTAACCCGCGAAAAATTAATATACATGCGTAGCTCAATCTCAGCGATAGATCACTTTAATTACTATGGAAAAGGTTTCACTCTTTCTAATATAGATTAGTAGAATTCTACTGGCGTTTTAATACGAATGGCGTTCTCTTATTGAATACGTTATTCACAGCCTATTTCTGTTCTGTTGAGTAACATAGCAATGAGCGCTTAATCCACCATAGGAAAAAAGATGGCGGCGGTACATTTTATCACGATGCCTTGCGAACCTAGCACAGCCTATAAGGCACAAAGAAAACTAAATTTTTACAATATTTGTTCCTGTACTAAGAACAGTGAGAAGCCCAGGTTTGAAGGTTTTATAACGTTTCTGTACCTTTTTTTAAACGTTGTTAAGGTTTTCGTGCTCTAAGAACTATGGGTAAATGTAGTAGTCGCCATCTTTTTTCTTACGGAGGATTGTTAACAAACTGGTGACCGCTTCTTTGCGTTTTCGAAGTGTCTGTGAAGAGTTTTTGGATAAAGTTTTGAACGACTGCTACAGTTATACTAAAACAATTAGATTTTTCACTCTTGATTTCTATGTGTGAACGCGATAGAAATCCCGTGCTCATAATTGTTAAATAGCCTTAGACAGGAATTGATCTTTCTGAAATTTGTATAATAACAAAAAAATAAAAATAAAATAATAATAATAATAATAATAATAATAATAATAATTAAAAGTTCTGTTGTTACGGGGGTGGGATTAGGTCTTAATGCCCCTTCCAACCCCGAAATGAATCAGTGGCAAGCGATTACACGAGATTTCAACCACGGTCTTTCTAGTTCAGTAATTTTGAAAATCAAACAATATCGTGGGTAATCGGACGCAACCGCAAGCAACGATCCGTAATCTGTGTCAATTAAGGGTTGTATTTGTTTCAGTCGTGATTACAAAGCAGTTTCTAAACGTGGGCCATGTGCAGTCCTTTGTTTTTCTCCTTTTCTCGTGAAACAAGACTGAGACATGGTTACGTTAAATCGTGCTGTCGAAACTGCGTTCTTTGATTGCCAATTGTAACAGCTCAATAATGTGTCAATATATATCCACTCTATATTAATTGTTTATATTTGCGTCAAAACGCAACTTCCGGCGTTTTGCGTCACTGAAACAAAGCGATTTTAGGGTGGATACTAGGGATCGCTAGTTACCGTATTTACTTTTCCGTCAACCGAAGGCTCTGGCCTGTTCTTAAAAAACTACCGGATTAACTTGTTCACTTATCCTAATCAGCTTCGCCGAAAATCCATATCGCGTTGTCAACTTGTGGCTAAACTACCAACAAGTAACTGCGATAGAACACGTGCCGGACCGTGGTTTTCTTTATTGCGTGGGTTGAAGAATTGTCAAAATTAGTTCACTTATTTGATTAAAAATCAGAACTGAGGAACGAAGCTGTTGTCAAGCGTCAATTTGGCATGTGCTTGAGAATTTGACACCGTCGTAAGTTGTCCATGCTGCAGCCGCTGGAAAGAGTAAGCTACTCCTAGGAGAGAGCCAAAGCATTGGCAAAGCAGTGTATGCTCCCCCATGGGTGATAAAGGATAGCCATGAAGATGTAAGTAAATGGAAAATATCGATCCCCATTTGGACTTACGTGACAGAATGCCCAACATCCCATAGTTGAAAGTAACCGGATTTATGTCTCCTAGATTGGTTACTCTTGCCTCACTTAGCAAAATGCTGTTTAATAAGATTATACAAACAATTTTCTCAGTTTTTATCTCATTTCTTTAGAAAGGCGAATCTGGTTGGCTCTCCTGCTCATAGAAAAGTCGGACACGTTGTCTTACCGTCAATGGTGCACGTGCTGCTTATGAAATGCAAAATCGTTCTTCAATTCTGCCGTTAATAAAATATTGAAAATTGTAGGTTTTGAACTGCAGTCATTTGCAGTGCGTACTAAACCTTTTGCCTAATTGCCCTGACTTTCAACTCGGCTCTACCTCATCGACTTGGTTCGATTCTTCTACTAATGATTTTCTTTCAAGTCTCCAGATAAGACAATAATTCAATTAATTACATGACTAGAATACCGGTCAAACGCAAGAAAATATACGCAAAAATGTTCCGGGACGCTGTTTTGTACAACCACATTTATAATGTAGAATAAAGTCTCTAAAACTGGTCGGCGTCAAGTGGTGTGTTAATCAGAAGGAGTGGTTTAAAAAGGTTTAATAATGCAAATGGAAAGTCAGTAAGACAGTATCACCTAACTTTACGTATGAATCAAAAACATTTTATTACGTACGGAGAACTCCACAAAAAATACAAATCTTAATCATAACTGCTGGTTTTTATTTTGTTTAAATGATTGCAAATACAAGAAAAAGAACTACCGCGTTGGTGTTCATGGTTTTTCAAAGTAACAACGCCTATCGCGACCGTTCTCTTTAGTTAAACTGATTAAATATAAGGTCGCATCATCACAGCCTTTCTTTACTCCTAGACACATAATGCTATTATCAATGCTGTATTTGTATACACGGTATTTTCCAATTTTTTCCTCCTCAAACTGGAACTCATTGCTAATGGTATCGTTACATCTTTGCTTCTGAAAATACAAAAGAGAACAAAAAAGACACAAATCTAACAAATCTAAGCTTCTAAATCAGGCCAAACCTTACAGTAAGTAGCGCTTTTAACCCAGGGTTCCGTAGGAAAGCCTGAGTCTAAAAATGCAAACCGTTCGTCGTCGTCGTCGTCGTCGTACTTGGTCGCCCAATGGGGGGACATAGTCCCAGGCGTTCCTAGCGTAGTGCGAGGAAACTGGAGATGAGAATGTGACAGCTCTCGCTCTTCGTGAGAATGCTGTGATTTGTGAAAAAAGGTTGGGGAGGACTCGAAGAAGATGTCGATCGTTTTCGGAACGGATTGGCCCACGAATTATATTGCTTGACATTTCCAAACAGAGATCGAGCATTCTCAGCAGGTTCGAATGGACGTTTCGAACTTGCGGAAAGAATTTCTGACTGCCGGGTATATATAGCTTATTTATTTTCTTGAAAATCCGTGCCTGTAAGTCACGCAAAGTTCATCGGACAACTTGCAAACTCAAATCATTGAATCACATGATCGCGTGGTGTTTATGACCAAAGATCAAAATATTCATATACTCTCGCGAGGTTTCAAATAATAACGATGATCTTCGCGGAAATTGATTATCTATGAATTTTTGACCGCCGGGTAACTAGTATTTTGAACAACCTTGCCCGTGAGTGAAGATTTTTGTAGTATGGCCGGGAGAATTCGTCCACTACTAAAACAAAACGTTATTTAGAGTTGCTTGGCATTTCTGACAAAATATTTTTTCATTGAATTGTGGACAAAATGTCAAAAATCGAGATTTTATAGTATGTCCAAGCTCGAAAATTTCCTCAACTACAAAAATAATACCTGAAATCGCTTGGCATTTCTAAACAAAGTTCTGCTATTCTAAGTAATAAGTTATTTCGTGAAAATTCTATAATAATTTCAGACTGCCGGGTATCTAGTACTAGTTTTCTGAAAACCCCTCCCGGCTGCCGGGTGTCTAGACACAATGTAAAGTTTTTGTGTTGTTGCATATGCTTACTTGCGGTACGAAGCCTGAGCAAACGCTCTTAGAGCGTCTGGTATTATTAGTATTCTTTTTGTTTCAGTTTGTCACGTCTTTACTGACATGAACATACAACTCGATAAATCTCATGCAGTCACAAAGTGCCAACTCAGTCCTATAGGTACCCAAATTCTTGTCAGTTTAGCCTCGCGGGGAACCATTTTGGACAAACCATCCCCTATAATATAAAGATTTAGGCCAGCCTAAAAGCGTAGCTCCTGGGCCGGGTTGTTCAGAGCCCGGTTAAGCTAACCCAGGAAAAGGTGGAATTTTGATTTGAGTGTTGTAACTTTGCGGTGAGGTTTTCTGTATATTGTTTGGCCTTCTATTTTGAGTTTTAATAATCATCATATACCATTCTGGCCAATCACATAGGACTCAGACAATCCAGAGAACCAATCATAAATCCCGGGAAACGTAATCGAGTGAATCACAATTCCTTTTGATTTTACTACTGATTGTATGACAAAGTAGCGCGAGTATTTGAAGGCACTCGCTCAGCGTAGTAATTTCCCTAGTTTTGTGACACTCATTTGAAAACCACTTTAAACTGATTAGCTGAAACTAGTTTTTGTCACGCTCACCTCTATGAAAGTAACGTTGTTGCTGTTGACGGCCGCCTTTAGTGCGTAAGTGTATTTATGACCACGAAACTCAATGCACTTCTTTCCTGTAGCACTGATAGTCTTGATCCTAAATTCTTATAAAAAATAATAAAAAATACATTATTAGCGAAAAGCTGACACAAATTTAATCTTGAAAGCTGACAAAATTTCTGTTGTATGCAAATACAATAAACGGAAATGGTTCTGAATTCCCTGTTAAATATTTCTGCCGTGAACTTATCTGCCCAAGGTCCCTGTCTGGTGATTTTAATAGAATATTTTACCGACGCCCCCCTCAGTCCCTCTCTCAGTCCCTCCCTCTTCCTTCCTTCTCCAAAAGCAGAGATTGGGTCGTTACTTTTTTTAAAGCAGATAAATTTTAATTAATCTTGCTGTCAAATTCATAGGAGCTCAGTAGCGTATAACTCAAAGCAATCTCAAATCAGCGAAAACTAAATCTAATGATCCTTGCATCCATCCCAATTCGTTCAGTCTGGACTTAATTCAACTTGCTGTAATTTTCCTCTGCTATGTGACTATCTGATCAATCAGCGTTCGGCAATTTCGTAGCCTGTGTTAACGCGGACGGTAGCATTATAGCAACACTTACTTGCTTTACTTTCTAGTGTCGACGTCCCATCTAACTTTGCCTCATACTGTCCGTTGGTACATTTATTAGTGTGAATCTTTAGGAGATTTCCCCCGCTGCAAGTCATTCGTCTGTAAAATGATTGCATAGGGCGTGGTCTGTTTAGTTTCAACGTTGATCCGACTTCTACATGGGCCAACAAGAATACTACCACGGTCTACGGATATAAAAATACACCCCATATATTAACATGTACAGTAACCAAGGTAACCAATCAACTGATGCCAATTTTGCTAGTTGATTCTGCATACAGTACACGTACAGTGGAAACAATGTCTGGATAAAATTGATTACTTTTCTTCAAGTAAGAGGTTGCAAATAAAATTAATTAGCATCAAAGTTAATTTTTTCACAATCTAGTAAATTAAGAAACAAAACTTTAATATCTACTGGAAGAGCCTCAGAGAGCATTGCTATATATATTTAGTTTTTATGTGCTTGACAAGGACATTTGTAGTGCAAGGAAAATACTGTCGTAAAACGAAACAGCTATTGCAGACAGGGATGAAAAACAATGCTGGCAAAATCAGACGATACTTTCGTCGACTTCATACATAAAAAGAATCCCTAATCAAAGTATCAAAAGTTGCAACTAATGACTTAGTCACTGACGCTTATTTTACTTACTAGAAAGATATGTGTTAAATCCATGTTGCCCTCTTTGTAATGAGCTTGTTCTTTTAGATCGAAGTTACGATGGTCTTAACGCTTAGAGCGTCTATTTATACGGTTAGGTTTTAATGCATGTACGATTTATTTTAACCGCTCTTGCACATGTAATTGATTAAAAATGAAAAGAATTTCATTCTGCATGTAGCTCAAATAAAATAGATTACTAATGAAAAAAGTATCAGTCCTTGTTAAAACCAAAGCGACGCGACGAAGAACTGACCCACCAGCACCCACATACATAGGTACGTAGGCGAAAATAATTAAGGGTCTTAATTACTTTTTATCTCACAGATCGTTCGACGAAGAGGGTGTATTTTTAAAATGAAGGTCAATAGAGAGGTTGCGCATAAAGTTAGCTAAACATCCAATACTGGGACTCGATCGTGGTCATAATGTAAACAAAGTGGCGAAACAAACATATCTGGTCCATTTGGGTCACAATAATTTTACGGATTTCTCTGTTGATATCAAATTTCAAACGCCGTAGACAACAAATCACGTAGGATGGTATATCAATTTGTTCCTTTTTCATTGCTACACCCCCGTAAAACCACACCTTAGACATGGCGTGAACATTCTTGCCGAGAACATTGACTGAATGATTCAATAGCCATGCAAAGTTTCCTACAGAATCAATCAATACAGAATAAATTCTTTTGAGTTTCTTTAAGTCAATCTCGTTTCTTACTTAGTTTGTATATTGGATAACGTTGAAATTAGTTTTTCCAGCCCACTAACCCACTTTTTCCAAGGCCGTGAATCGGAACTCACGAAACTTTACATAACTCACGCGAACCAGCGAAGTGACTCAGGCACAGACTATTTTCTTCCGAGGGATGTTTGTCTGTCGATTAGTCACGGATAAGTAAGATTGTATAATCAGTTTTCTATGCAAGCGGTGTTAAATAAAGGAGTCCTTGGCTTGCCGAATAACAACACTGTTGTCTCGGGCGGGGAGACGAGTGAGTGATAATATTTGTGACCATAGAATAGGGCACGCGCATTGTTTATGCGCTACGGGTCGTCCATATTTGCCACACTCTTGTTTCCAAACCATACAATTTTCAGTATTTTAAAGACAAAATTGAAGAATATTTCTCTCTTTTAAGAGCAGCACGGGCACTATATCATATTGTCATTTAAGCACCAAGCGTGAGAGCCAGTCAGGTCTCGGCGAAAATCTATATAACACGCTGAGTGTACTGAGAAACGCCGCAAAGTAGCTTTCTGTTTAGAGAGGTGTTACTATTTTAGAAGAATGCTGAAACCCTCCGGCTCTGAGAAGACTTCTTTCTCTACTTTGCACGCTTGGCAACATCTAATTGTAAATATTCAAACAGGGCACGAAATAATTTCTTTGCTCAGTACACTGGAATTGAACTGGTTACTTTCTCTGTTTATTATCTCTCGTAAAGCTTCTATATCCCGAGGCCGTTGTCCTCTTTTACTTTAAGCTGCATTTACATGGATTTCAACGTAACTAACTCTACCGCTTATCTTTTACATTGCGTCGGCGGCAGGACCGTGGTTACGTAGAGAAAATATCGTATCATCTCCACGTTTCAGACGTTTCATTGATTTTCCTCTAATGGTTTAATTGACTTTCAAAGACAATACGAATATTTTAAACCTTGAGATTGTCGTGAACGTTCTCAGGTGATCAGGTACGTAGTCCACGAAACGTTGGCTCCTGTATTTTCCCTTATTTGCTAGGCGTACTTAAGACTGCTGCTCAAATTTAGCTTTGAAACAGTTCCTCACAGCAATTCACCCAGATCAGTGGAACGCCCAGGTGAATCTTGAGCAAACAGGGTTACTGGAAAAAATGGAGTTTCTTTGCCCTTTTGGTTTCTTGGAAAGGGTTGAGCCGAATACGGCGGAGCCTGTGTGTACGGTCGGCATATATTCTAGTTTTAGTTTCTGTCGGTAACTGAAGATACCTATGGAAATAAAAATGTAACTTATAGGGAACTACTGTGAATCTCAAGAATGAGGATTTAATAAAGTAAAAACAAACACGCTGAACCTAAGAGTGGAGTGGGCGACCGGATGTATTTTCTTTTTTCCGGTCTTTTCTTACATTGCCTACTATTTACTGTTATTTTAAGGCGAGATCATATATGCATAGGCGCACGAGCGGGGGGGGGAGGGTGGGGGGAGGGGGACTGCGGGCAAAACGCTAATGATTCGGACAACGACAATTGAGAGAAAACATTAAAAAATAATGCTGTTTGCGTGATTTCCAAAACTCGTTAACAAAGTTTCTAGTTAGTTACTTTTTTAGAATTTTTCTATTAACAAGTTGTAGATTTTACTCGGATTGAGACTGTTGACAGAGTATGATTGATTGATTGCGTAAGCTTTGAATATAACTATTTTTAGTAGTTTCATTAGATGTGGGAATTGTGAACATTTTTTGTTTTTTATGTTATTTGGGTTCGTTTGCATCCCGATTTCAACACTTTTGCATTCGGTCATTGCGTAAATTTTTCGGGCAAGTAGGTCACAGCTCCCAAAGGTATCCGCACGCCTATGCATGTATGTAATCTCGGACCGGATGGTGGATAATATAATAATTACATGGAACCCTGTGCATCTCGCGCGACATGAAGTCTCTAGAAGGGTAGAGTAGGTGGGCGGATATGAAAAGATCAACCTTTTGACTTATGACAAAACGTGCAAAAATTTCAACGTGCAGTATTTGCTAGGCCAGTCGAGCATCAGTCAGCTGGATGATCACGTTATCAGGACAACGTTCTGGGAAGGGAGGAGTGACCACACACCGTTGAAATGATTGGAATCACGCAGCCCTTAAACATCCTTTAAGTGACCGTAAATAGTGTTTACCTTGTTAAGATTTCAGAAATGTGACACATCCGTCAGTCTTTCTGGACCGTACCTAGTGGCAATCGGTAAAACTGTGTTTACGCATTTCAAATATATGAAAATAGGCGAAGCTTCGATTCATACCTTCAGTGATGTGTGTTAATGACGTCCAATAAGATTTTGGCCTCAATTACTCCAGTTTTAAGCTGAAAGTAAAGAAACTCTTTTGTACACAGCAGTTACACGATAATTTAATAATTGTTATCAATGTAGTTTGCCGGCTCGTAACCGATTTGTCCCCCGGTACTGCTCGTGTTATGAAAAAAAGTTTTCTTACAAATATCTTACATATTTTCATTTCAAACTCCTAAAAACTCTGATGTCACGTTCTGTTGCATTTGATTGATGCCAAAATACACAATAATTATCAGTCCTGGCTAGAAATCGATTTGCCGACAAATCATCAGTTGCTGTAAGAAAAATAAAAATAAAATAGAGATCTGCTTGATAAGCAAAGACAGAAGAGGCTTTACTTTTAAACTGAACGCGTTATAACTGCGTATAAACTCCGTTATAGACTAAAGTAAATGCACAGAAACATTGTAACTTTATTGCTTCAATAAAATGAACTTAATTTACGTTCAAAGTTGAACTCGATAACAGTTTTGTAGTTAAGAAACTAGCGCTATAGAAAACGAAAATGAGTGAAAAATTATACATTTGACAGCATAGTGTTTATTATTAAACTGGCCCTAGTAGACCGTGAAAAAATTTACAATAAATGTGCCCGGAATTCATTTCTCACTTAGCCTTTTAAAATACGGACTCTTTCCCTGCTGTTTAGTGATTTATATTTACCTTTATTAATGTAAAGTGGTTTAGACGTTACTTGGTAAAGGTTTATGAAGTTGTCAGATAAGGGTACACATCGAGTTTGATAGTGGATGGGGTGAATTGAATGGGTTCCACTGAGATTGTGACAACCAGATGAACAAATATTAGTCCTGAATGATTAACGTCTCTTCCCTTTACCCCGAGGGGGGCGCGGGGTGAAGGGAAGAGACGGCTGAAATTCAGACTATGATGTCATATACCCTTTTGCCGTTCATGATGCACTGCTACGTTAGTCTGCCTTATAAACATTTAACTGCTCAGGGGAAGAGACGGCTGGAATTGCCGGTTTTCACATGACGTCACTAAAGTTCAAACTACAAAACTATCGATCTTCCTGAG
Source organism: Orbicella franksi (assembly GCF_964199315.1). Lineage (NCBI taxonomy): Eukaryota > Metazoa > Cnidaria > Anthozoa > Scleractinia > Merulinidae > Orbicella > Orbicella franksi. The sequence continues at coordinate 27,265,611 of NC_138149.1, read as the reverse complement.
ATTTTACTTTAATGATGTATAAGAGCAGCTGAAAACTAATATTCCTAGAAAGTTTTGCTCCGAATGGGTTCTTGGTTTTGTGATAGACTGCGCCTGGATTTCTAAGCTTTTGCGTGACGCGGTATTTACATGACGGCGAAGAGAGCTGTCATGTTGGTTAAAAAAGTGACTTATTGCGGGGAATTTGGCTATCTGAACAATTCTTGTATTAGAAAAAGTATAATTTTAATGTTTTAGAGTTCCTCGAGGGATAAATGCACGCTTTTGTAGCAAAACTCAGTGACAGATGTTTCTGTTGGTTTCCGGCCGCCATGTTGGTGCCCATCCGGATGGGCACCAACATGGCGTCTCCATACAAATCTCTGTAAATTTAGGTAAAAAGTTTTTCCCCATATCTTGCATAAGAAAAATTGTTGTGACCTGAATCTTGGCGAGAGTCTTGGCATATTTACCTTCTTTCTTTTCTCAGATTCTGGACTTTATCTGTTGAACAGTTTTGATTTTTATTTTAATCTATTTTTTATGGCGTGACACTGAAAACCACCAATTCAGACTACTTACATCACGGTCTACATATAAAGTGCCCACCCATGCACCAACGACATAAATTTGAACTGGAACGAAGAATTTCAAAACGACTATAAGAACTTCGTGTTTTTACGAACTACACCCACAGCCTTAGAGGAGTACAGCCCTGTTCTCATAGAATTTCAAAAATAAAAACACCAAAGTAGCAGCAAGTTCCGCGCCACTAACACCAAGTAGAAAAAGAGTCGCCCCTGAACACACCCCGAAAAGTTTAGTTATTTAGAACGATCGGCTGAAGCGTCGCAATTGATGTGCATTCGCTAGAAAAAATACAAAAAGCTGCCTCTAAGATGGTGCGTTTTCATCCGAGAGTGAAAGCAGCTGAAGGACCGCCTTTCAGACCTGTCCCTGCTGATTTTGCGAGACTTGGCGCAGATAAATTCTAACAAGGCACCTCAAATAACGCGCATGGATCAAACTGAACTTGTTTTTATATCGTTTGTTTGTTTGTTTGCTTTTGCTGGCGGTATGTTTACTAACGGCCTTTAGTGGACGGAAATTAGCAGCAGTGGATTGCTTAGGTCGTTAGGTTTCTAATTCAGAGCGAAAATAGATCACGGTTTGCCTGTACACATATGGTGGTACATGTTTCAATGACGGAAAAGCCGGCACTGCCGCGTTCATTGTTTGGCTTCTTGTTATGGCGTTTTTCAAAGCCAATATGACAGCTTAAAAAATACAGTTTCTTTATCTGTTCATTTTAATCTTTTTCTACCGATATTCTGTTCGTGCGCGTGAAGTGAATCTGCCATAAGGATCAAAGATTATATTCAAGTCCTCTCTATGCGCAAACTTCCGTTCTCGCGTGCGTGTCGCTAACCCGCGTGGATGAGAAAGAATACCTTCATTCTGAGGTCAAGTGGACAGAAGTGTAACGATAGCACGATAGTGGTTTATTGACCACTTGATATTAACTTTAATATATACACAGCGTAGCAGTCTTTTAACGATATGTCACCGCGTTTTCTGCGTTTATCATATAAGTTGTCTTCGATCGAAATATTTTTCTGTTTTCATCCAGTTCAAAAAATTAGAATTTATCATCGTCTGACATAACAATCCATTTGTCTACCTTGGGCCAGAATCCTTTGGTCCTGTAGACTTTACATTATTTGCGATAAACTGATATAAGTATTTCTCGGTTACAGTTCACTAAATTTTCGTGTAAATGTTGCGTAGAAAAGAGTTTCTTTACTTTCAGCTTAAAACTGGAGTAACTGAGGCCAAATCTCATTGGACATCATTAACGGACATCAAAGGTATGCATCTATAAAACTTCGGCTATTTTCACATATTTGAAATACTTAAACATCTACCGATTGCCACTAAGTTGGGTCTAGAAAGACTGACGGATGTGTTACATCAGTCTACAATCTTAACCAGGTGAACACCGTCTACGGTCACGTAAAGCATGTTTAAGGGCCGTGTAATTCCGATCATTTGAATGGTGTATGGTTACTCCTCCCTTCTCAGAACTTTGTCCTGAGAACGTGATCATTAATTATCATGCTCGACTGGCCTAGCAAATACTGCACATTGAATTTTTCGCACGATTTGTCATAAGTCAAAAGGTTTATCTTTTGATATCCAGCCACCCACGCTACCCTTCAAAAGACTCAATGTTGGGCGAGATAACTCAACTATTGCGACATACACCGTGTTCCATGTAATTAGCATATTTTACACCCATGTTTAAGTGCTCCGTTTAAACTTAAGCATCCGGTCCGAGATTACATACATGATGATCTCGCCGCGAAATAATAGTAAATAGTAGGCAAGATAAGAAAAGGCCGGTTAAAAGAAAATACTGAACAAACAAGCAAAGAAACTACCACTGTTATGTGTAATTTCTTGGAAAGTTTTGGTTAAAAAATGTCCAACACTAGCCAAGAAAGGGACAAAACTATATTCATTTGCATTCAGCGTCTGGCCGCCCACTCCACTCTTAGGTTCAGTGCGTGTTTTTTTACTTTATTAAATCTCAACATTAGAGTATTCATAATTTGCTAAGGGTAGTTCCACGTTAGGTTAGATTTTGTTTTCCATAAGCATCTTTATTTATCGACAGAGACTGTCAGTAGTATATGCGAACCGTACCCACACGGTCCGCTGTATTCGGCTCAATTGCAACCCTTTCCGAAAAACCAACGGGGCAAAGGAATTCTAAGAACCCCTTTTTTTTCCTGTGACCCTGTTTCCTCAAGATTCACCTAAGCCTTCCTCTGATCTGGGTAAATTGCTGTGAATAACTGTTTGGGAATCTAAATTTAGCAGGAGTCTTAAGTACGCCCAGCAAATTAGGGAAAATAAAGGAGCCAACGCTTGTGTGGGCTACCCGGAGAAAGTTCACGACGCGATCTCAAGGTTTAATATATTCGAAGAGTCTTTAAAAGTCAATTAAACGTTTCCTTTTCCAGCGAGGTCACCCGTAGCTTCGGGCGACGATAATTCTCGGCTCCTCTTAAGGCGGCTCGTCTTGTCGGCTGCTCTCAAGCTATTGCTAGATTTATTGCTCCCCTCAGCCAGGAAAATATCCTAGTAGGAGAAATTCTACATCACGTCGAAACACAGGAATGTCTTATGCATACTTAACGCCAATTGCAACTAAAAACGGTGTTAGTCCAGCAGCTGAAACATATGTCATTAACGTTATAGGAGTTGTAAGTATTCTGACGGCAACTGGTGAATGTTCGGTCCGTATTTCAATTTATAATAAAGTTTCCATATAACGCGCGCTCTTATTGGCTGAAACAACGTGCTTTATCAGAGAACAGAGCACGGGTTGATGACGGTAAGTTGGCTTTCAAATTTTTGCTTCGGAATTTTGACAAATTTGACCCAAATTAAACATCCCCTGTGACTCAGACAAACGCAATAGAAACGAGCTATTTGTCTGTAGTAAATGTGGCTCACAGAGACCATTGTTAGCAACAGTAGCGTTAAAACTGTACTAAAATAACAAGTTTTGCTAGATTCTCGCCAACAAAACACGTCGCGAAATAAACAAATTCTCAACCTAAACAGTGCTTCGATAAAAGACATTATGTTTGTTACGAAGGCAGAAATTATACTTAAAAAGTAAAACAACGACAGAAAACAACAATTGAACTGTCTCTGTTTATGACGAGAAGCTTTATTTTTGTAAAAATGCTCACTTGCTCAAACAACACTTACATGCAGTGTAGTAACGCTCGTTCTCCAGTCATCTCAGAGAAGTGAACCAACGAGTGGTCAGTGCAAAGCTTGCTCTGATATTCTCTTCTCTGCTCGGAGTAGAACCAGTGGGAGCCGTTTAGTCTTTCTAACTTTTATGCTAGTTCGGGCAATCTTGCTGCATGTGGCTACAAGCCGTAAATAACTGAAGCTCCTTTCAAGTTCAACTCGGCATTTCGCATTTTCATCCGCAAGCTTTGAACTCCGCGTTTCGTAATTTTCACTGGAAAAGTGCATGTTTTCATGGGCCGCAATACGGCCGGATTCCTCTGGACTATAAACCTTTACCTACCTTTAGATCCGTATTTAAAAATTAACTTAAAAGCGAACTTTGAAGGCATCGTTCTTCTCTCGAAAGTCGATCAAACTACTCGAAACTGAAAGCTTAGATGAATTCCAGTTTGTGATCGACAGCGGTCGCTTCGTTAGCCAATCAAATTATTTGAACAATTCTAACAAGGATTGTGATTGGCTTATTTTAGCGTGCTTTATCAGAGAACAGTGCGCGGCTGACGCCACTTTTGCTCGTTTGGAAAATAAAGTTTGGTTTGAAAATTCAGCCGAATGCGTGAGGAAATTATCGGATTCTTTACCATAAAACAAATAAAGAAGCCTCGACTGTGCTCTGTTCTGTTGTAAAGCACTTAGGAAGCGGTAGAGCACTCAAGAAGTAGGGAAAAACACTCGACTACGTCTCGTGTTTTCCCCTACACTTCTTTCGTGCTCTACCGCTTCCTGCGTGCTTTACAACAGAACAGAGCACAGTCGAGGCTTCTTTATTTGTTAATTATTGAGCACATCTTCACACCGCCGATGTGAACATCAATGAGTTTCGAAAATTTGAAAATTACCCGACTTGTCTCGAATTACGGTGTGGAAACTCCAATTATTCTCGTTCAAAACGTCACTTGGAGTTAAAACGAGAATATTCAGAGATAGCATATGACTGGAAACGGTCTATGCAACAATAGCCGAGATTTATTCAGGTAAACAGCAGTTTAATTACAGTAAAAGGAAGGATTTTTCGAACCGCCACGGGGTAGTCAGAAACGGAAATTAGTTTGAAACAACGTGAGGTTTGAGAAATCGAGGGTTCGTTCTCATCACTTGGAACCAAAAGAACAAACCGTTACTTCGAATAATCTGGCGATTCCAAAAATTGAGGTTTCGAAAAATCGTGATCTCGCAACATTGTCTGCACTTGGGTTGCATTCGTCCCGACAATCGGAATTACACGAGAATGTATCGATCGCACGATTGGTTACCAGCCGATCACGATTAGCTGATTTATGGAGCGAGTAGCAACTTCGAATGTGTGAGAAAAGTTCTTAAATTTAAAAATGTCAATGTAAAACAGTAAAACTTAGGCAAAACGATATTTTGATTCCCATTATAGGTGGAAATACATGTTTGTAGGGGCGTATAAGATCCGTACATGGAGAAGAGGGGTTTGACTATGTTCTGAATGATACGAAACAAGTTGCGAGTAGAAACTGTGACCCCTTGTTTTTTGACGGTATTTAAATGGATAATTAAATGGCCATGGCATGGTATACTCGTAAAATTAAGAAATCATTTCCCGCCCGTTTTGTTCAAATTCTAATAATTTCCGAGTCTTTACGTTCAATATAATGAATAACAAATTACGACCAGTATTACTATAATGGGTAACAAATTGCGCCCACAATCTCTGCGACTGTTTTATTGTATGGAGACGACGTTACCATAGCAATTCTGATCTGTAATTCTGTGTTGGATTCGAGCAGATCGACGCGTGTAAGATTATCGATCACTTGACTTAAATCTTGATCAAAGTGTGATCGCGTATGATTATTTGAATTCCAAAGATCGCATTGCCGGTGAATTTAGTTTGCAATATCATGGGTGCCAAGTTATTTCTGAATTTTGGATCACTAACACGAGCCGACGATTATCTTCGCCCGAAGGGTGACCTCGCTGGAAAGGGAAGCGTTCCGGACGAGGCATGAAGTGGCAAGGAGAGAAAAGAGCGAGATAAGTCCACAACCATTACCGTAACCAACTTTCGTCTTAAGGATTTCATCTCAACAAATGCATAACACAATCCATGTGGCTAGGTTTCTTCACGTACAGTATAGTGATTTCAAACAAGCTAAGATCGATTTGCGCTGTGACTTTACGTTGAATGTCGCTGGAAGTACGATCAAATAAGTCTCCTATAACTTCTCTGAGCGTATTACAAAAAGGTGAGGCCCATTAAAGGGACGCTCGTAACTTTTCGGATGAAATGTTGTTTAAGACATATTTCAGTGTAATATAAATTATAATGTTTCGCGTGCTATCATGCATACAGAGTTCTACTTGCATTGTACACTCACTAGTCCATTTGAAGTTACAAAGTGTTCTGTGAAAATGTTTTTTTTTTTTTTTTAACGGAGACAGGTAGATCATCTGTAAATGGGTCTGGGAAGTGAGGAAATTATTGTAATTTTACAAACAGAAAAAAAAAAAATGTTTATCTACGGTTTCCATCACCACAGCTCAGTGATTTTAGCAGTCGTACAATATGCTTGTGCGATAATTGCATGGTTACGGTATAATTTAACCGATCGAAAGGATTCGCTACAAAACACTCTACACTGATACATTAAAAAGAGACCTGATAAAGTAATTAGAACCCAATGGATTTATCAGTACGATACGCGGGAAAGTTACAATAACAAAAGAGTGTTTTCTGACTATCAATTCACCATTAAACTAGTTTTAGCCCACTACTAAACTGGCTTTAGTCACTACTGACAAAACTCACAGTAAACATCGATGTCTCCAGTGGAATATGCCACAAAATCGCTCTATAGGTCTCTTAATTATAGCTTTTCCAAACAGTCGGTCTCTGTAGATATATAATAACAATCCCCTCTACTAGCTAGCTGAGTCCTTATATACAGTTATTAGGTATCGAACAACGTTCTGGAAGCTTACAAAACAACACTAGTGGACCATTACGATGAACAGTAGAATTAGTAACTTAGTAACTTGCTTGGAAACCTACATGTACTTAAAAGCAAACCTCTCATTTCCTAGTAACGACCTTTCTGGAAAAAATAAAGGAAAAAGGTATAACCTTTAGGAGATGGATAATGGGCCGCGATGGATCACTTTTTCGTTAAATCGCTGTATCTTTGTACTCAACATTTATTCACCTAAGTGGAGGTAAATAATCTTGGATATTTACAACCCGGAAGGAAATGGTATTGATGATAGACACAAAACAGTTTCACCATTTCCTTTGGAATCTTCAATACTTTTATAAGCAACCGTTGGAAGTTCACTTTTGTAAGTTGACAATCACATAAGTAATTCTGTTTTACTTATCTTTTAAAAAAATGGAGGATTGTTCTGATCCTGACTACCCTATATTCATCATATAATGCAAACCTCTAAGCCGATAAATAAGATTCTGGGAATCGGGTATATTTCAGGGCCATAAATATTCAGATATTCTAACGTAGCATGATAGACAATTATAGTTGAACTATCACACACATGATTATACATCTGATTAACTGAGGCGCGAAGTTCGTTTGCATTCGCCAATAGGCCACTTTCCATATACTGAAATTCACGTTTGATAGTGAGGCCTAGAGGACACAGACAAAAGAAATGAATAAACATGGTCTTTCAATTTCCTTTGTTTGTGTCCTCTAGCCCTCGCTGCCAAGCTGAATTTTAATATATCGAAAACGTATTTATATTCCCTCTATGAGATGCACCTGCAGGAAATCATGGTAGTTTTGTTAATCATCTTGGACTAGATAATAATATTATCTGTTGTGATGAATACAACTACCGTGATTCCGTGCAGGGTCGTCTCATAAAACGAATTGACCATTGTCGACGATAGTTTGCAACAAGCGAACGCTGCCTACCATGCTCCCTCGGCGTAAATTATAAACAGTAAAATAACGTTGCGTTAACAAGTGTTAAGTATTCTTCTTATAGGAAAACGGCAGTTTTGTTTTGCTCCGCTTAGTTTGAACTCAAGCCCATGAGAGTGGCCAAACGGAAAGACGATAACCGAATATCATGACGAAATTGGACAAGATCGACCTGTATGGTACTGAGATAGTCAGTGATAGAGCATGCTACCGTAAAATCCCACATTAAAGCCCTGGTCTCATGTAACTTGTAAACGGGGGGACTTATAACCGGGGGGCATATAAGCGTAATAAAAACATGTTTCGAAACGACGAGATAAAACATATCTGAGAAACGAATTAAGGATAACATACTATTACATTCAAAGGTATTACGTTATTACCCCAGAACTTTCGATTAAAAATTTTGATTTTTTTAAAGAAACGCAAAAGGAACGCACTTACACATTAGACGGGCTTATATCAGGGGCGGGGGCTTATATCCGGAATAATATCTTTGTTAGCAAAGGGAAGGGCTTATATCCGGTGGGGCTTATAACCTGGGAGCTTTAACATGGGATTTTACGGTATGTAGTGGTCAAACGTGAGCTCGACTTTTAACTATCACTGACCATCATCAACTATTATTGATTGTTAGCTGTCGTTGGACCAGGGCTTAATCTACTAGGTTAAATGCACGCTTTACTATGCCTAGACAACTTTTTAACACGTATAGACTATAAGCGTGTTCAACAAGAAGTCGTGGTGAACGGTAAATGCGAGACTAGCATTTTTCAGTTGCAAGACCGAGACTTCAAAGAACGAGACTTCCAAGTGTTGTAAATGCGAGCTCGAGACGTGCAGGTTCTAAGATGTCATTTAAGCTTACATAAAAAAAAATAAACAAATCGGTACTTCGCGGCTTTCTTAGCCTTGAAAAAAAAAAAAAATTGAAACTGTGTGACAGCTTTGTGAAAAAAACGAGACTGCGAGACGCACATAACCGAGATTGCGACACCCATGAAATTCGGCGAAAGGACCATTCGCCAGCCCAACAAGAAGAACATCCATGATTTGATCAGTCAATTATTGGTCTAAAACCGATTAGCACTGTAAAATTATACTAAACATGTCTGAATTTAAACAAGAAACACAACTGACATTCTTTCCATTTATCCTTAGAGTCATCAGAATGATTCCAAGAAATTCTCACAACTAGACAATGCTTTGGGAACACTTGGCGGCAGTTTCGCTTTAAAGTTTGCGAAGCAAAATTTGGCCACTTATTAGGGGTTTTAAGAGAACCACAACGGCAACGGCTAGAGAACGTCGCTAAACGTACAAAAGGTTTACAATGGTTTACAATACAATGGCTGTGCACGTATGCCCGGTTACAATCTACAAATAAACGGATGCACATGTTTCAGTCAAGCACACGCTACTGAAGGGGTGTTTTCAGAACATGGTATAGATAAGAGGACACTTGTTTCGAGATACTGCCAAGGACTGAAATCCTTCTCACTTACCCATCTTTAGCTACAAACCATTAATCAAGGACTGCTCAAGTGAAATAAGTGGCTAACAGGCTATAAATGTTAATGTTGTGGGTCAATATAACCCTTGGTACAAGTTGGTATTTTCGTTTCAGCAGAACTAAGGAAAATATCAAATTTGTACCGAAGGTAAAAAAGGAAGAAGAAAACTAGAAATGAAAATTATAACACAAATGGTTTTAAATTATTTCCTATTCCAAGGGAGGCGCGGTGGCCTCATGGTTAGTGCGCTCGTCTCCGGATCGAGCGGTTCGGGTTCGAACCCTGGCCGGGGACATTGTGTTGTGTTCTTGGGCAAGACACTTTACTCTCACAGTGCCTCTCTCCACCCAGGTGTATAAATGGGTACCGGCGAACTTAATGCTGGGGGTAACACTGCGATGAACTAGCATCCCATCCAGGGGGGAGTAGAAATACTCCTAGTCGCTTCATGCTACAGAAACCGGGATAAGCTCCGGCCTGATGGGCCACTTGTCTCGCATGCAGACTTTACCTTTACCCAAGCAAAATATGTACTTACTAGAAAAATATACGGTGCTTTATCCATTTAGCCCACTTTCTTAAAACTTTTTTAAATCGGGTTAATGGCTATGTCGAAATGCATGGTTCCTGGTACCGTTATTTATACCAATGTGTTTTTGAGAAGTTGCACTATGTGCTGAAAAAGTGTTATACAAGTTTCACAGTCAACGTAACGTTTCCGATTTATTCAATATCTTTGGCGGCTCAACAACCGAGAGGTTTCGGTTTCCTTGAACATTCAACAATAAGACATTGATCAACCTCTTACCTTAGAACTTCAAATCGCTGTTTGGAACATTTATTCATTGGATTATTCATTTATTCGTTCATTTTCTCTCGTTTCTTTGAATTTTTATGTGAAATTTGGTCTTTATATAGATCCTACATTGTGTGAAAATATGGCTGATTCAAATAGCAAAGAATTTTACTTGCTCTCGGAGAAGGTCTCAATGGGGTTAGCCGTTAGCCAGAAAAAGAGTAAAAAGGTATGCCATTTACTAGGTTCACAAGCGACACGCGTCCTGTATACTGCTAGGAAAACGTCACTGTTTGTGTTCAAGTCCTGTCGGAGGCTCAGTTTTTATTTGACCTACCCTCGTGACAAATGAACATTTCATCTTTACCATTTTATTATCGAGCTGCAAATTTACCATCTTTCATTATTCATCGATACTTGCCTCCTATCTTGAGTTAATAGCCTTGTTGTGACCACAACAAGTTTAATATGTTGCGTTCTTATGTCAATTTCCCGATTCCTTAATCACTCGTTAATGAAGTCGGACGTCTTCATCTAGGCTAGATATGATTACGACAAAACAAGCAAACAAGCAAACTCTGAGAAATTACAGTCAGTATCAGACCAATATTCAAAATGAAGTTGGCCTGATGTTATATTTTTGTGCCTGCTTGTTTGCAAACGCGGATAGAGAGGACAATGTTTTGCCGTTTAATTGACATGAGGCAATAGTTTAAAAGGATCCTTTTTGTATAACTGCGGTCTTCATACGTGAGAAAACTTCAATGAGAAGTTAAAACCCAGGCAGGAAATACTAAGGAACACTACTCAAAGCAAACAGACTTCCGGTGCAGACAAAACGTAAGATAATCAATTCTGGCTATGACGTGTTTCTGGTTGGCGGCTCCGACTAAAGACATGGATATGAATTACGACAGTTCAACTGATACCGAAACTGTTTAGCGACCACCGTTTACTGTAGGAATAAAAAATAGATCATGTTGCTAATGCATCTAGTGCTCTCGGCCTGGCAAGCTTATTTTACAAAGAGGACTGCATATATATAACAAGAAGATCTGTTAGATCTTATAACCGCGCGTTTAAAATTTAACTGTTTTCTTAGTACTACAGTCGCAACGCAGTGCATATTCCTAAGCAATCTTTGATGATTCATTGATTACTGTAGACATCACAGCACTTGATCAACACAAACTCTATTATCGCACCATCAGTCGTAGCCGTTGTGACATCTCCGATGACGTAATAGTCTTAATCTGGAACTTTCTTCGGGATATGTATGGGCATGAAGATACGAACACTATTACAAACCGCTTTCTTTCTTTAAAGTCACAATTAAATTTAATTGGTTTTTTCCCTTGAGTTAAGGGTTAGCACAGAAGTCACACGAGTCACATAATTCAAGAATTGCGTCATCTACGGCTATCTTTAGTACGGTGGTTATTTCCCTACCAATGACGTAATCTTTGCACGTTCTGACACGTTCTTTGCTTGGCTTGCAAATATTTAATTTTCCTTCCGATCTATGAACTGGCTGTGATGAAACAGTCAAAGGATTTACTTCATTTGCGTAAAACCACAAAAAATACTCACAAAATTACAAATAAATTAATGACCGTCGCTTCTGCCGAAATAAACTTGCAAAGTAAACACGATCGTATTTGTCACGTAGCGAAAGTGAAAGCTGCAACGTCAGCGCATTCCATGGCTGACGTAATACCTTTTTTCAGCGTATTTATTTTTCCCTTTAAATCCAACGCTTTGATAAAACGAAAAGAAAATATATTTTACCCACAAAAAAGAAAACAATATCGGTAAAATTGTCCGTGTATTTATGTTTTAACAGCTTCTGGCGGAAAAAAATCACACGTTGCGTGACTCAAAGTTTGGCCGAGCGGAGGTCTGCGTCTGGTCACCGACAAAAAAAGAAAAATAATAAACCACGGGTAAACCTAGAACCGCGCTCGGCCCATGGCCGCGCGGTTAATAAATTCACACACTGAAATGCGACTAATTAATTTTGTTCTGCATCTGATATCGATAATCGTTTTGTGTTATTGCCGATCAGCAGTAGGGATTTTATAGCCCCACATCTAAAGCATGGCTCGCTTTCTTGTTAGCCTAAATGACATACCGGTTAACCCACATGTACATTCTAGCACTCTTTTAGTCTTAACAGCACTTTGGTTAGCATAATTTACCTGGTTAGCTTGTGGTTTACAATTTGTTTTTTTTTTTTGCTATTACTATTTTTTTTTTTAACTGCAGTTGGTGGTCCTGGTTCGTATGGCTCACGTGGCTCGCTGGCTCAAAAATTAACAAAACTGTCTCGATGAAATGGCCTGTGTTCTGATCAACTTTTCAAGGCAAAATACTCTTTATAGCTTTACGTCTAGCACCCTTAATTTTCACGGGTCAAACTAGCTATTTAGATATGATATACCCATAACATAGCTCTTTCTTTAGAATCTTTTATTTGTCAAGAGATTCGTATACTAGAAGAGTTATGAGCCTCAAAAATCAGTCGAAATTTTACATGTAAATTAAATTGCGATAGTTGTATTTTTCAAACGGTCAAGAAGTAGACAAAACGTCTTTACTTCAAGATAACTTTTAGCTCAGAAGAATGATCAAAGTGTAGATTACAAACTGTGTGAATATGAAATCCAGCCAAGTTCCCCTCTTTCTGTACTGGCCTGTTAAAAATGTGCAATTTTGCATAACTTCCATCGGCCATTTTGGTTCATTGAGAGGTATTTCGAACTTTCCTAGATTTCACAAAAATGTGAACTCGCTGGGACTTTGGAGGTATATTTCTGAAAATAGTTCACCAAAAGGGTTTTTTGACGCAATAAAAGAAAATCCGAATTTTCCTACCTGTCGTCGGATTCTCCATATTTACAGGCAATGGCTCTTAAATCGCAGTCGCATTTCCGAATGATTTTAGAGTGCAGGAAGTTTCCACTCGATGATGTGAAAATAAAACTATTGAACTCATAAAATCAAATTGATCTTGGATGACTGAAAAGACTGATATGTAAGGAATGTAAAATTTCTAACATTGCGATGAACCATTGAAACAATGCGTTAGTCATGCGTGATATTTTGCACATACTTGTGGGGAAGGTACTTTCAAGCCTCGTCGAATCCAGTTATATTTGCCTTTTTAGCATCATGAACGTTTCTATTTTTGATCGAGCTAACCCCATCTGGAGCATTCTACCTTCTCTAACGAAAGTCGTATGCTAATTAAGCAAAATGTAAACAACGTCTAACTGATTTCACTTTTCGTCCGTGTGTCTTCACACCACTTTTTTATGACTTACTTTTTTGTATTCTTATCAAGGCCTACGCATTCCTTTCAAAAGCTGTGAATAAGAACCAGGAGGTTTGTAGTTTATGAACTATGTAGGTATCACCATCTACGGGTATATTACAAACTCACAAAGTGACCAGCTCCCAGTTGGCTTGATAGCTCAGTTGCGGTATCGCAGAAGTCGTGAGTTCGTACCATGTTCAAGCCTAAATTTTTTTTCAGGCTTAAATTTCAGAGCTGCTTAAGCTGTGTATATAACTGTGATGATCAATCATGTCTTCATATTTTTCTCCACAGTTTGAAGGATATTTAATATTCACATGTATGTAGGAATCGGCCATCATTCAGTTACGATTACGTAACTGTAAAAGAGTTCCAGTCACAACTCACTCAACAGCACTTTACTTCAACCATCTTAAAGATGATCCGGTATTACAGAGATAACAATAAATTATAAGCAGAACTTTAAACATAGCCATCCTCGTGAGTCTTCTTTTCCTTTGTAGCTTTAAACCAGCTGGTTGTTTCTACGTCTCGCTTACGGGACGTAACTGGTACAAACCCAACAGTTTACTGTTTAGAACAGCTTACAGTTTATTTATTTCCATTTCCGATTGCTCAGACTGCCGGTCTCTTTTCTTTCCTTTTTTTGAAAATGGATTACAACGTTATATACTTATTAATTGTGGTTGAAGTACAACTTCAAGTTCCAAATAGCGATTTAAGTTCTAAGGTAAGAGGTTGATTGATGTTTTATTGTTGTGGAATGTTCGAGGAAACCGAAATCTCCCGGTTGTTTAGCCACCAGTTCCTGTATCGCTACTTTTGTCGGCAAATCGTCAAAGTCGCTTGCTTTTCATAAGAATTGAATTTTAATCGCAGGACCGAAGGTCTGACGTCCTGATGATAGCTCTGATGGATGCAACTGAAGTTTTTCGCATCCAGGAAGTGTTCCCATGAGAGAGTGCTACTAAACAAACAGTGTGCAGTCATACTTGAGATCATCAGATAAGATCTTGGGCTCGATTACCAGCCGCTGTTCGAGAAAGGAACCCGCGCTCCTCCCCCGAACTCGGAGAGAAACGTAGACCTGACTCGAGAAAGCGGCGGAAATCGAGCCTAATAAGATCTTGGATCGGTTATATTCCTCTACAGCATGTATTGATTGTACGTTCTGACAACATACGTCTGGCGGTCAGTATTGAGGAATTTAACGTAAAGCGATGTTTCCTTTCTACGTTTAACTCTGATAAAAGGCGCAAGGTCATGCTTCTTTTATTGGGGGTGGTTTCTAGTAATATGATTTAACAAAAACCTGCAGTTTCAGATGCGGGTCAATCATTTCCTTCCTCAGTCTAACGTTTGGGATGATCATCCCTCTTTTAGCAGAAAAAATCTATTGGGTCAAAGTCATTTTTATTCAGCAAAATCCACTTTTGATCATTTATTTCTTCTAAAAACGAAATCAAGGAAGATCACTCTAAACGTAGCAAGGTAAATAAATTAAATTTACATCGAAAACGCTCATTTGTTAATCATTACAATTAAAATTCACCACCAATTCTCCGATTTACCGTTATAAGAACGTGACACGTCACAAGATCAAAATAATATGTTTAAGGTAAGGGTTTTATAATAATTAGGAAGAATTTCAGCTTGATGCAACAAATATATCAAGAGATATAACTCCCGGCATAGTCAATCGAAAGTTCGGAAATCGAACTGAATCGAACCCAATCGAACCCAATCCGTGTATAATTTAAAATGTTTTAACATTTTAAAATAATTTTAAAATATTAAAAAAAATTAAAATAAATTTTAAAATAACTAGACGCTTTGCTGCGTGTACCCAGGCAGTCATTATACTGAGAAGTACTAGCTATATTACAGTTGAGCTAAATGTTCTGCATTTGAAGTGCTACGAAATTCAATCGAATTGATATGCTTAGCTTAAGCTATTCTGCTTTTGATTGCATTTCTTGGTATCGATTAATAGCTTTTTACTCGTTTGCAGGTCTTTAGGGTATGAAATGAGTCAAGGTCTTTATATCAGCCTACAAACGTTTCAGTCTATTTTCCTTAGCCTTTGTCGTTGTTATTTGCGTTTCTCAAGCAAGCGAGACATTTTGAATTTCATAGTTATGGCGGTGCGTGACATACACCTACAAACGCGTTTGTCGAAATCATATACGTATCTCGTGATTTTTAGCCCATTCAGAAGTTAAAGTGTTAGGAAAAGTGCTTATGTAAATGCTTGTTTGTTCAGTACAGATAATCAGTCGCCTAGATAGCCAAAGTAAGTTCCAGATGTTTACACTATTTTCCGGCCGCAATGTTGACGTACTGCCGAAGTACACCAACATAGCGGCTCCATACTGGTCTCTGTAAATTTGTGCAAAATATTTCGACGAATATTTGAGCTTGGGAAAACGCACAGACTTAAAAATTAGAGGAGTGTCATCTTTATTAATCTCCTATAACATCACAATTTCTTGATTTTATCCACTAAATGGTTTTCGGATAAATTTTTTAATACGTCAGCCGGGATTGCGTGACAGTGCAAGGCAAGAATTGTTTTGCTGGGGGTCAACATACATTAGTTTCTTTCAGCTTTAATGTACAATAATTCGCTACATGAGTTTCACTCTTGTAAAGACACATAACTCTGTTACAAGAAAATAACGAGAGAATATCGTTTAGTTCGAGATTTTATCTTTATTATACTTTACGAAGTTTCTCAGAGCGTTTTATTTAGGTGTACTCGAACAGATACATTCGTAAACAAATTCTGCTCTTGTTGCTCAGACGTTCTTGAGTTCGTGCTGGGATTCTGCCTGGTTCACGATCACGTCTAAAAATACGATGACGCTTCTGAAGATGCATTTTATCAAGTTGAAGAGTTGCTAGCCCCGGTTGATGGCTCCTTTAGTATAACATGATTCTTGATAAATTCACTCAAAATGATCGCTCGTAAATTGATCTGTCGTAAGGCTTGCAGACCGACCCGTTCCGAAAACGCTTAACCTCCTTTAGTGTTGGTCTACCTCGAACGATGTGTTCGTTTGTATGTGATTTCGTCGCCCTAGAAATCATGGAATCCGTGCTAACTTTTCACGACGAAAAATCCTGCAAATTCCATGTGCGTTACGAATGCACAGGTGACGCATGCGCTTTAGAGACCAGACGGCGATTTATGACTGAGCGTGGGAAAAAAAAAAAAAAAAAAAAAAAAAAAAGGGAAAAAACGGAGCCGAAATTTAAACCCAGGCCTCACTGCTTGAGTAAAAATACTTGTGGGCAGCACGCAGCGGCAACTAATGATCTTGTACAACTGAGTTTATTAATCGACCGGTTTCGTCTGCTAGTGAGACTTCGTCAGGATTGAACTACAAGATACAAAGATGGAACTTGTTTCATACTAAATATTGGTAGTACAAAGTACGATCCTACTGCAGGGTGTAAAAAACAAAACACCCACAAGAAATACGTGCAGGATATGACTAAAATCCTGCGCTGGAAAATGTGCAATGTAATGTAAGCGGGGCTCACAGATTTAACGTTAAGTCCATCCTCGTATGGGGACTGATTTATTTACTCATGAGTCGAAATGAGGCATATGGATATGAGGAAGTAATTTACTACGCTTTGAAGCGATTATTCTATCATATTTTTAAAGGACTCTCGACTGAACAAGACGATGAAAACAGCCAGGAATGTGTGTGCCACTCAGTGTACATGTCTCATCTCAAATATAGACATTGCCGACCTTGTCGAATTTTATGGCGGTTTATGCTTGCTGTTTTACTGGAAATATTTTACAGAACAGCTCACAAGGATACTGGGAAGTTAAAATCGCCTCTAAAGCAGCAGAAGGAAGGCAAGTAACGGTGAGTCGTTGTTTCCTATTTTAAACCGTTGACTTCCAAAGAATAACCTTGTGATTTGCATAACATTGAACTCGCTTACATGTCATAACATTTTATTTTACTGACGGGGAACATTTTAATTCCCAGAGCTGTAACTTTTCGGGTGAAAAAGCAATAACCAAGGTTTCTTAAAATGTAGATATTTTGACCAAATAACATATAGCAGAGGCCATTTATACTAGTCAAAGTTGGCCTTTTGTTCCTTGCCATTAGAGACACAAATGGCGGCTGTACAAATACCCTTCGTTAAAAAGCTACAAGCAAAACTTCAAGAAACTTGTTACACGATTTTAAAGTATAACAATGAAATAATACTTGAGCCAAGTTTTGTTTTCATAGGATTGTTTTTACGCCCCCGCTGTTTTCGTAAAGAAGCATGAAATTCTGAACATTTTAAGCCGCGAAAACCGCCATTATATGCAAATTTCGAACTTTCTTCAATTTGGCCGTAAAATAAATCGTTGGGACCTTAAACTATTTTTTCCTTGAATAAGTTCACCCAAAGGTATGTTTTGGCGAAATAAAAGAAGAATCGATTTTTCGTCACTGTCTTCCGATTCTCCACACTCTCAGAAAATCACTCTTAAAACCAATAGTCAGTTTCTTTTCAACTAAACAATAAATTCAGAGGTTTCTTTCTTTCACCCGTTTATGACGTTTTTATTGGAGCTGCATGTCCTACTACAATTTCCTTTGTTAGATTTTCATTTTGGATTGAACCTTTTACCTTTACAAAGGTACTCTTTCATAATTTTCTCGTTCGATATTTGTGTCGGGACTGAAGTTTGCAATTATTCCACATACGTTAAGTATTCAAAGGAACGTTTTACGTTTTACGAGTTCTTTTTTTAGCGCAAATCGCGGTTGTATGAGCAGAATTTTCAATTAGCCTTAGCAATAAGTTAATTTGAAAAGAAGTTTCTCTTCTCTTCATGCGTGGTCATGAGCGCTTGTAATTTTTATGTCACAGATGATAACATAAGGCAGGTTTGGCATTGAGACACCAACTGCATCGATCTAGACATTTCAGAAAAAAGAGTGCCCAACAGTGGCCGCAATCAGTCCCACAGTTGATAAACAAAAAATGTCTTTATCTGGCGAAAAGCCTCTGGGAACTTCCTTCCATCGGTCAAGGACAATTGTCAGAAATTTTGAAGACAGGTAACATCAAAGAATTATATAGTATAAAAAAGTAGGCTCGATCGATATTCTGGAACAACCGAATTTACTGCGTAATTAACTCTAATTTGAAACTGATGCAAAATATTTCTCTTTACAGTTTTCATGCTCTCACGGAAAAATTACTATAAAAACACTCAGTGCGTTCCGCCCAAGGGTGAATTGAATTTGTCATGACAAATTATTTAGAAATATCCGTTCTTCAAATAAAGAGCTGGTATTCGAGTGGATTAATCGACAAAAGTTTTGTCTCGCGCAAAGTCTATGAACAAAAAACAAAAGATGTGCAGAGTCGTTCCCTTTGTTAACTATGATAGTAAAAATACACTTAACCTCTCAGTTCCAGTTTGTACTCATGCAATAAATGACTTTAAGAAATCTTTGCGATATATATCTTATATTGTTAACTTAATAACTCGCAATTATACTTGCCAGAAGAATCCCCCTGTACTCCATTTAGTCGTCTATCTTTTCACCTTGCTTCTCCAGATCAATCGCTGTGTGTTAACTTTCTCCCCTAGAGGCATTTTATTTATACTGCTCGCATGACAAAGGTCTCTTTTTATATGCATATTATATTTGTAACAGCCAAAAAATTCACCTTTTTGCCCCTTCCGAAAGTTCCTGAACAGGAGACCGAATTAGTACGTGATTCTGAGCTAATTCTATTGTGTCCAATTAGGGAGTTGGCTACACATGCAGCATGCAATACATGGAAAACTGTAGCAAGGAAGAAGTACTTGCACTGGATTGATCAATCAGAGAAGCCAGAAACGTAAGCGAAATACTGTATTTACTAAACGGACTATTCTTCGTCTTGTTTAGTGACGCCCTCAAACAAAGCACCCCCAATAAAGTGTACTCGTAACCACATCTTTTCTGTGAAACTTGTTCCCTTGTAAGAGCCAGGGATTTGAGCGACAATTAAAAAAACAAAAAAAAAAAAAAAAAACATCGTACTGAAAGGGTTATATTTTTATCCCTTTATACGTAAATTTAAACTAGAGTACAGCCCTAAAGTAATGCACGCGCGAGAAGTGACGCAAGAGGTTCTTGCGCCGCAAGAACACGCAAGCCGTCGCAAGCACGAAACATGTCGTGTTTTCGCGGTTTACTCCCAACTTTCGAAACACAAGAAGTAGAAATTCTAACCACAAGAGGCCGCTAGAGTTTATGAATCTTACCGCAAGCTGCAAGAAGGGGCAAGAAATTGCTGCAGGTCAAACTGTTTGTTCGTAGTGCCGTGTTGGTGGTCGAAATGCTCAGCGCTTGCTCTCAACGCTATCCATAAGATAACTCATTTGCTGTGGGAAGAGATCTAGAGACAATGGTTGTTTATCGTTTACTCGGAAAAAGCGGTCGCTTGATAGTTGTAGTAAACGGGATGCGTTAAATCCCGAATGGAAATTTCCACGGGGATGCGCTCGTTCCATTTCCACGACTTTTTCTCGGAAGATAGGATTAAAGACGATCCAAACCAAAAGGCCTGGAATTAGTAAATGCTAGCGAATGGAACGCACATTTTCCATTCGGAAATTCCGTTTTAGGAATTTTGGCCAACCTTTAAAGAAATCCTGTTTTCACAAAATTAATCTTCACTTACATTTCATCCGAAATTTCCTGATTTTAAACAATTATTACATGAATTTTTTTGTGATATATCCGGAATAATCAAGGTCGAGGTAAATCTCATCAGCTGACGCCGAAGACTGATGCTGATAACACTAACATAACACTACATTGTTTTAAAGAAAACAACGACAAACGTATTATCGCACCGAACACAGTTTATTTTCGGCAAGCCATGTTCTTACTTCGCTGTCCGTGAACTTGACATTGCTCTTGGAAATCAAACATTCCGCGCGCAACCTACGGATAGCAGATTAGTGAATAATCTGTAAGTTGCGCTGTTTCCCAGAATTAACTGTAGGCTTTTAGCCTATGAGAAGACAGATGGCGACTACAATGTATAATAATTTGGGTAAATGGTAAACAAGCAATATCACCTTTAATTTTTGAACAACTCAGACCAGATCTGGATTTATGTTTGCTGATACATTGATATACTCGTGAACGAACCATGAGCTAACCTCGAGCGTGTTCATGTCTTACGAAAAATAAATGGCATGCAATGCATGCAGAAGCGATGACGTGTACGTGCTGTTTCTAAAATTGTTCCAGGAAAATTGGAACATAAACAGACAGGCTGATGGTTAAGCTTAATTAAAAGTAAAAGTAAGATACAACCTGTGTAGGAAGTAGCTGTATTGTAAGTAGCTTTGCATAGTTGGGTTTTGAGAGTCCAAGCTTACTTGTTCCCTTTGTTCAATTGTTCCTCTTTGAACTTAATAATGCAATTCACCTTTTTCCCTTTTGTTTACTTTTCGAAATGGCCGGTAGTGAGACTTAAAAATTTTTATGAAATAAAACAATGTAAAAGAATATTGTGATAGATGTCCCCAAGAGAAATCCAATGGCGGATCCAGACTTTCACCAATACAGTTTATTTCACGTTTCACAGATAAGTTCAGATATTTCAGTGCTCATACACTGCTCTGACAGTGCTCATTCAATTGAATTCACCTTGAGACAGCAAAAAGTCCGGGCTAAACAGCGCTCACCAATACGTGAATTTATTGTTGATCCTTGACCTATCGCGTGTGCAACTTGCTTGTAGATCTAAAGTTGTATGTATAAATGATGTGTTCGTATTATCAGTTTGCCGGTGAGCGCAAATTTATCCGATATTGCATAAAGCACAACCCACAATAAAAATCTTCTTTTAAACGCTGAAATTAGATACTCCGCGGATCCTACAAACTGCAAAAGACAGCCGCAAAGGATAAGTTCCTAGTTCCCCGAAACCAAGGATGGCGAATAAACTCTTTCTGCTGATCCTAGAAGCTGCAAAGAAATGAATAAACTTGCATCTCTCCGGATAAAGTGAAAGTTGTTGTTTAAAGTACATCAACAACATACGCAAACTTGAAAACAACAAAAAGTATTTTCACAGTTTCTCTCTGAAATGAACACCTTATCTTGAAATAACAGACATTTGGCAACGCTAATTACCTCACGGGAAATTAATTTGTTGTTTTAACCTTATACCTGTTCTTAATGAAGCTTCCTATTGATTTACCACTGACAAAACCATTATCTATTGTTTAATCACAATCACTCTTCCGTTGAGAGAAAATTTAATATACCACATTTGTAAAACTTTACAGAATACTAAAAACTGCAAATAAATTGTAACTTGAATTCATTATCACTACTGTAAACCTTTTGTTTTATTACAAAAAAAACCTGTTTTCCATTGTGAATGGTTTTCAGCTCAAAATCCTGTCAGGGTTAAATCACGTCCTCTAGACTCTTCTGTTTGTTTTTTCACAAACCAGACCTAATTTGTGTTCTTATCATGCGCGACAGTTATAAGCTGTTCTCATTACAGCAAAAAGGATTAGCTCTTTAGCGAATTACTTTTTTTTTAAAGTTGAAAGATACATTACATTGCCTCCAGGTAAAATATAAACAATAGTATAAACCTGAACTTCCCTCTCACATGACTTGAGTATTCTTTGGCTTTCATGTAAATGTTGTGTAACCCAACGGCTGCTCTGTTTTCCATTAAAGAGACCATTATCTAAGCTACATTAACCCATTCTGATCAAAGCAAAACCTTCAGCTAGCTGACCTTTTCGTTACACTATTCCCCATTGCTTCCTGCTATCTCAACTGGTTTCAAATATAAATGTTGTGTAACCCAACTGCCGCTCTGTTTCTACTTAAGACACCATAATCCAAGCTACATTAACCAATTCTGATCAAGAAAAAAACTTCAGCTAGCTCACCTTTTCGTTACCTACACTATTCTCCATTGCTTTCTGCTATCTCAACTGCTTTAACAGGGAACTTCTTCAATTCTTTTCTTCAATTCTAGTTAAATTTCACAAATATTTCAGCCCACAAATATGTTTAGTTCAGCCCTAAACAAAGCTCTCCAATACGTAAATTAAATGTACCACCCTTGACCAATCGCGTGTCCCAAACACACAATGCTCTTCTTCTAGTACAATTTCACCACTATTTCAGCCCAGATATATTTACTTCAGCCCTAAACAACGCTAGCCAATACGTAAATTAAATGTACCACCCTTGACCAATCGCGTGTCCCACACACACAATGCTCTTCTTCTAGTACAATTTCACCACTATTTCAGCCCAGATATATTTACTTCAGCCCTAAACAACGCTAACCAATACGTAAATTTAATGTAGAACCGTGACCTATCGCGTCTCCCAGCCACATAAGTTCAGTTCAGATATGCCGCTCTGTTTCTACTTAAGACACCATAATCCAAGCTACATTAACCAATTCTGATCAAGAAAAACACTTCCGCTAGCTCACTTTTTCGTTACGTACACTATTCTCCATTGCTTTCTGCTATCTCAACTACTTTCACAGCAAACTTCTTCAATGTTTTTCTTCAATTCTAGTTAACTTTCACAAATATATTGTAGCTACAGCAGTTAAGTTGTGCGCGCGCGATGTAAGACACTTGAAGCGGCGCGCGCTTCTGCAACAAATTTGCACGCGCAACATTGCGCAAGTTTTCAACGGGTTTCTTATTTAAGCTGTTTTATGCTTAATTACTATACTTTGTAGCTTTAAGAGTACTATTTTTTAGTCATTGGAAGTTTATTTGAACGTTTATTCAGTTATTTCATCCGTATTTGTTTCGCGTGTACGCTACCCCTTTTCCTAGGTCTTTCTAGTAAGTTCTGTGGTGTCGCAAAAGCACACGCGTAGCGCCGCGACACCCAACTAGCGTTATAAAAGAGTAGTTTTTTCGTTAGCAAGATCAGTTGACGCAAGATCTGTTAATTCACCGCAAGTTAACAAGTTTCTCCAAGTTTATCATTGTTCTGGTGATCAAGGCAGCACCAAGGTAATTATTTTTTACGCTATTTTAGTTTGTTTATGTAAGCAGTTTGTATCTTTAGTCGTTTAAGTTCAGTTCCATCGCTTGTGAATTGTAAATTTAACTCTTAAGGTTTTAGATAAAGTCAAGTTGTATACGACATCGTTTTACCGTTACTGTAAATCGATCTTAAGTTTTCTCCTTTCACTTTTGTAACTTTCGCAGTATTTGAAATGTATTTATATCCTGTTATTTTCGCAAGCTAATGTGTAGTTTATTTGTATCTTTTATTTTAGTTCTCACGGTGTTTGTAGAGTTTTCAAGGAATTTTAATAAACAGCAGTTTGTGAACCGACGTTAACCAAATCACCATAATCCAAGCTACATTAATCAATTCTGATCAAGAAAAAAACTTCCGCTAGCTCACTTTTTCGTTACGTACACTATTCTCCATTGCTTTCTGCTATCTCAACTGCTTTCACAGCAAACTTCTTCAATGTTTTTCTTCAATTCTAGTTAAATTTCACAAATATATCAGCCCACAAACATGTTTAGTTCAGCCCTAAACAAAGCTCACCAATACGTAAATTTAATGTAGAACCTTGAGCTATCGCGTTTCCCACACACATAAGTTCAGTTCAGATATTTCAGTGCTCATACAATGCTCACACAGTGCTTATTTACTACCTCCCAGACTGTATTTCCCTCCCACAGAGCGGCGAGTCGTGCGCGACATAAGCGCAGCGCGACAAAAGTTCTACGCTGCCTATTCAAAAGAATGCGATGCGTGCCAACTTATAAGCTCTGACTGCGTCATCACTTAATAAGCCCTTTTGATCAGGTTAACTTCATAGTCTGCTTGCAGATTACGCGACAATGACAAAACATCTGCAAATAATGAAGCTCGTGCACGAAGAAACAATCCATGTAGAAAAATCGAACTACGGTGTAGTTAGCTGGGGTGCCACCGTTTTGTTTTTTTTCTTTTTCTTCTTGTGTGATCTGTGAGAGACTGGAGAGTTAGATAGCTTGCTTCATTAAGTAAAATCATTGCAGCCCCCGAGCGAATACAACTTTCTTTCAAATCTCACACTGAACCACAAAGACTGCGAGTGTAAAATGAGACGCCACGATGTTGTAAATTCCTTTTAGAACTTTTTCCAGAGTTATTACAACAGGCGAAAAGCTTTTGCGGAAAAAATATTTTGTGTTTCTAACTTGACAGTCGCCTATGGAAGCGAAAGGCTTTCGTAAATTCTACCCTGTTTGCAATGCGGTGAAGCATCACCGTCGTCTCGCAACGTACGCTTCCTCGGCGTGAAAAAACTCGAAAAAATTCAACTGTCGATCGGGAAGACACCTTTATGCCCTTGCAATGTTTAAAGTTCGACTTCACTAATATTTCAACGAAAAAAAGTCAAACAAACAAATAAATGGCATTTTTAAAGTTTTTAATCATTGTTGTTATGTTTCCCTTGCAAACTACTTAAACAAACAAATTAAATGCAGTGATTTAAATACCATGTGCACATTGCGGACATGTGTGGCTCACGGGTTACTCTAGTTACTTAATTGACTTCTGGCAATACTCGTCAATAGCAGTTTTTTTAAAGAAAAAATAAGGAGGAAAACCAATGAATTGTGCCTTATTTCCAGTTTGTTTGTATCTGAATCTGGAATGACTTTTGGTGCATACGACATGAGGTACAAGAAGAGCTGCACTACATGAACTGCATTGCTCCGATGGATTTACCCATTCTCGATTGAGCCACTCTACCTTGCCAAACATGTTTTGCTTGTCGCCTGAAGACGAAAGCTGTCTGCTTCACGCGACTCAGCGCCGCTAGGTCAAGTGCCCGGGTATTTGACAAATCACAATAGGTGGTGAATAAGGTCGAAGCGACTATGCTCGCAGTGTAGCTGCGAAAGATCTTCAGAGAAATCAAGGATTTTTTTTTATGAATTACATACACACATCATGGAAGCCATCGTATACGATTCTATTATGCGAAACAGCAAGGTCGCGTAACATCAAAACGGTGTTCTTATTGGTTTCAAACCTAAAATAAGTACATGGATGTTCTTCACCGAGAAAAGGGGTAAAAGAAAAAAAAAGGACCACTGGTTTAAAAAAAAAAAAAAAAAAAAAAAACAGAAAAAGCCGACGGATCCTAAAATCGAACTTTGGGATCCACTGGATTGGAACTCGAGTGCTAACCATATGTAACACTTAAGAAACCTTGCTCCAAGGGGAAAAATCATTACAAAGCTTCAGTCTTATCTGAAATTGGCTAGCAAATATGCGAAGTGGCTGACAAATTTCCCGTGACGAATCCTAAGAGCGTCTGCCTAGGAAGCTAAGTTCGCATATTTACGATCCTTCTTAGGAAGTATAAATACTGTCAAGTTCTAAATTAAAGTAGCTTACCTTAATTCCCACTTTTCAGTGTGCGCGTGAAACAAGAGCCGAAAACCGGATAGCTAAGGCATGCAACGGCGCATAAGTCAGCTTAAAAATTGAAGTTTGTGTTTTTAACTTGCGTGTTGCCATTTTTGGCTAGCAAAGGATTAAGGGTTTTAGAGAAAAAGGTGAATGAAACACAGGTATCAAAAACTGTGTTCGTTCACCTTATAGGATTGCATAATTATGTTGAAGCATCTCTGGAAGTGCACTTTCTTCGCTCCGCTTCAGTAAGTCGAAAAAGGTCAACCGTCTGTCAGGATGACACGTTTATGTTCTTGCCAATTTAACATTTTAAAAAGGGCGACTTCACAAATATTTCAACGCAAATAAGTCAAAACAAACAGATAAATGGTATTTTATAAATGGATAAATGGTATTGTTGTTATTTTTAATTTGCAAACTACTAAGTAGTTTGCAAAATAAAAATACATCAATGTTTAAAAAAAACAAGTTAAATAGAATGATTAAAATACCATGTCGGCTGAGCCCTTCAGTATGAGGGTTTTTTTTTGTTATTTTAATCGCCTTAAATTCAAATCCCTGACATTTACACTTTACGTCTACGTTCTATGGATACGTAATTATAAAGGTCTTTGAAAGTCATTATCAACTTAATCAACAAAGGAGAAAAAAGCTGAAATCAATCTGATAATCAACCCAACGTTGTAGTGCCACGATATGTTATTCTAGCATCAACACCCCGTCGTCTCTACTTTCTACGCGACGGCGTTTTAGCAGAAATTGTTAGAAAGCCTTTACGTAGAATTGAGAACATAGTCTGCCATTTAGAACCTATATTGTCAAACGATGACGAAAACTACTTGAAAAGGAAACTTTTGTGAGGCCTCCATATTCTCTAACTCATAGTTATTTCACTCACGACTGACGTACGGTGATAGCTGCTCTAAGAAGCCAGTCAAATTGTCAACTTGGCTGAAACACGAAAAGGGTCACTAGGTTTGCTTGATAGCAAAAATTGTTAAAGTGGGTTCTGACTGGATAAGCGAAACTTAAAACAACTGTGAACTGCAAGGCACTGGAATACGATTAGCAACGGTAATTCGCGGACATCCTATCTCCAGTAGTCGACTTTTTGTCAGCGCGGAACAAGAATGCCGAAGTCGCAAAAAGTCGACCGTTTTCCACCTGACTGCAGTGACGGAAAACCCGGCTATGCTCGGGTGAATTCTACAAACATCGCGCAATTGGACTGAAGAGGACACTCAACGAAGCAATTTAAATAGTAAATATCAAAGCGTAACTCTTGTGGTAAAATATCCTGATTCTTCTACTTGTTTTTACTGTGTTCAATAAGCTTGTAAAGTGCGATTTGATGTTGCAATACCGAGCCCGAGGAAAACGCTCTTAGGATCCTAATGACCTTTGTTTCCTTCACCGTGCACTGTGAGAACAAATAAAACATGTTTTAGCGCCTATGTTGTTGTCGCCATGTTATAAAAGACGGCGTTCAGACAAACACATATTATGTGATTCTTTCGATATACAGAACGGGAAATTGGTTCACGCTTTTAGCTGTGCGTATATCGAGATATTGATGCACTTGGGAAGTTTGAAAAGTACTCACGAAGCTAGAATTGCTCTCGGCTATCGCCTCGAACAACTCCGACGTACGCTTCTTTCGTGCTCTCCAAACTTTCCGCGTTCATCAATAACTCGATATACCGCACGCTAAGCATGAACCAATTATTTAACATGCCGGAATAGTGACAAATGCTTAAGCTATGTATATTGAACAGAGGTCTTAAAGCGTAAACTACTTCCCTTTTCAGCACTGAAACAAGAGTGGAAATAGCCGCAAGTCTGACCTGACAGAAGACGACGAGATTTCAAATTATAATGATAGCTATTTTTGCACGACTCAGGCTCTCCTCAAGCGGATATATGCTCTTAGAACAAATTGCGAGGAAAAAGTCGCGATAGGAGAGCAACTAACCGTAAAGAGCTCCTTTACTGTAAAAAGTACACATGCAGGCAAACTGTGGCTACATGATAATAACCTGCGTTGAGTAAAGATCATCTATAGACTTATTTAACTTTTTTTTTTTTTTTTTTCATGTCTTTTTTTTTAGTGTCCCCGCGTGTCTCGTGATGTTAGGGAGTGTACCGTGTTCCTGATTTTATCTACGCCCAACTCAAGTGCCATGGATTCTGATTTAGTGCGGAGCACGTGCTGCAGTTTTCACTGATCAAGATTTCTTAAAATGTACTCAGGTTTATCTTGTGTGGAAGACCAAAATTTAAAAAGTGATGATTTGTGAATGTTTTGATCTTGATGGGCAAGATCACTGACTCTCATAATGCATGACTGCAAGCAGAAAAATTATAAAAATAGTCATCATTTTGAGTTATTCATGCATAATAAGTTCCGTGAGAAATGTTACAAGTGACAACATAACCTGAACCATATCAAGCTGGATCTCTTTTAAAACTAGCTAGATCTAGCCGGTTTATTTAACTCCTTTTTAAATCGCTTTATTCTATAGTCTCCTGTCGTCTCTCAACGCTTCCTCGGCGAGGAGCGTTTCGTGCGACTTCAACGGAAGACTACCATAAAACAAGCCCCCAAGAACAAGTCTGACCTCTCACTCATATTTTATCAATTATCACGTTTCCTGACATTCTTTTCTGAACAGAGGTCAATAAGCGACCGTGGAATATATCCAATCCTATTTAAGAAATAGAAAACATGTACCATGTTTCTATCGAGTTATAGAAACACAAGTGGAAGTTTGCAATGTTCTTGCCAAATCCTAGGGAAAATCTGCATTGACGATAGTTTAGCCAGTTATTTCGCTAGTAGTTCAAATATATTTACCAGTCTTAGCAATCGCCAATTCTTTTAGAAAACTGTGTCTGACTGCAAAAGAAAATCATGCTGCGTGACCTGAACTAGACGAGCATGAAACCAAAATAAATAGCAAAACAGAATGTCGCATCTTCCGTTATAAATGAGAGTCCTTTTTAAAAATACTCCTCCCTTGATTCAACAAAAATATGTAGCTTGAATATTTCTTCATAAACTGCGTTAAGGGTCGCAAATTCTTGGAAGTTATCCCCAAAATACACAACTTGAAAGTTTATGCAAATTATGTGCAATGCAATTTGAGCGTAGTCACAGGACTGTTGTTTTCGCGAAGGAATATATCATGATTCGTTTTGGCTCTCTCGAAAGGGATTATTCGCTATCCAAAGGAGATATGACTGTTGGAAAGGGTTTAAGATCGCAACACGGCAAAGATCTTCAGCTACACAATTTACTCGGATCGCCACGACCAGCAAACAAACTTCGTACAATATCTGCTAGCATGTAAAAAGTAATCACCGTAAGTTGTAAAAAGGCCTCGAAAATTCTATGCAAACAACTTCTCCATCAATGCGAAGGCAGGTGTGCTTCATTCTTGAACCAAAATGGTTTAAACTCACAACTTGCGATAGGATGAGGAGGATACTCAACGAAGCAACTTGAATGGTAGATATCTAAGCGGGACTCTTGTGCTAAAATATCCTGATTATTTAATTTGCTTTTATTGTGTCCAATACGCGTTTTCGTAAAGTACGATTTGATACTGTGGTACGAAGCCCGAGTAAATGCTCTTAGAGCGTCTAGTTATTATTTGTAATACCGTTAGTTTATTAGTTGTCTCTAGTCATTGTTATCAATTTTAGTCTCTTTGGTTCTCTTGTTGCCTTCAGTTGTATTTTAGTTGTACCTAGTTGTACATTAATAATTCGTGTAAACATGACCCGCCTAGATTAGCTCAGCTATCCGCGGGCATGTTATAATTGTAATTTTAACTTGAAAACAAAAATAAAAATGTGTGTATGTATGTGTGTATGTATGTATGTATGTACTGAACAGCACTTTACTTTACCTATTTTAAAGATGATCCGGTATTACAGAGATGACGATAAATTATAAGCAGAACTTTAAACATAGCCATCTTCATGAGTCTTCTTTTCCTTTGTAGCTTTAAACCAGCTGGTTGTTTCTTTGTCTCGCTTACGGGACGTAACTGGTACAAACCCAACAGTTTACAGTTTAGCCGAACAGTGTATTGTTTATTTATTTCCATTTCCGATTACTCAGATTGCCGGTCTCTTTTCTTTTCTAAGTTTTAAAATGAATTACAACGCTATATACTTATTAAGAGGCCCTGCGCCTAAGAAACGACCGATGATTTCCGGCTAAAAAATTAAATCGGTCGATTTTTATCTCCCAAGCAGAGGTTACCGAATACTATTTAAAAATGAATTTCTTTTGTTTCAGTTTCGCTTTAAACCAAAAATATCGAGCCGCAAACTTTTTCCGTCTGATAGCAGCAAAATCAGGCCGAAAATAAGCCCCCGCAAAAAACTGTTCAGAAATTACTATCGCCACGTAAAATAACGAGAAAACTACACAGTGTTGAAGAAAAAGGCCTTTTAATGCAATATTATTCGATAAACATCAAAAAACTGCCGAAGCGATTAAAAAATAAAGTTTCAAATATTGCATACTAAATTAGATGGAGCGTTGGAGCTGATTTTAAAATAATTATTTCTCAAAGGTTCAACGCTTTTGAAAGCAATCGCAGAGATGAATCAGACATTGGAGGGATATACATCACGTTTCTGGAAAAACATTTTTCGGCCAAACTATATTGACCTTGTACAAAGCGTTCAAAGTTACCGTGTTTACCGTTGTCCTGCTACTTCGGCGAAACACTTCTCTTTTGCCAATACGGCCGTGGATAGCGTGTTAAACGCCACTTTAAACCTTGCTAGGCATTCAAAGACCATCCTAAGTAGAAGGACGTAGAATTAAAAGAGAAAGGAAGATGAAAAATACGCAGAAAAAGAAAATAACTCGAAATTAGCATCTGCTAACGAAAGTTGAATCTGGAAAATGTCGTCGCGTGACAGCGGCCATTGACATCATTTGTATAAATAGCGGCGGAATCCAAACAAATGCACAAATAGGAAAACTATATTTCACGGCCAGAAAACGTTTAGTGGAACATTGTTATGTTATTTTTCACAAATGATGGTCACTCAAAAAGAAAACTTCCCCAACCGCCACACCGTTTTGGCCGCAGCGTTATCTGAGTTATGGGGTCACGACTGGATCCCCAGCCGCTGACCGCCCGAAGGACATTGCAGACTCGTTTTCCCACGCTCTTGCGACTTGACGTGACAAATGACGTCAATGGCCGCTGTCACGCGACGACATTTTCCAGATTCAACTTTCGTTAGCAGATGCTAATTTCGAGTTATTTTCTTTTTCTGCGTATTTTTCATCTTCCTTTCTCTTTTAATTCTACGTCCTTCTACTTAGGATGGTCTTTGAATGCCTAGCAAGGTTTAAAGTGGCGTTTAACACGCTATCCACGGCCGTATTGGCAAAAGAGAAGTGTTTCGCCGAAGTAGCAGGACAACGGTAAACACGGTAACTTTGAACGCTTTGTACAAGGTCAATATACTTTGGCCGAAAAATGTTTTTCCAGAAACGTGATGTATATCCCTCCAATGTCTAATTCATCACTGCGATTGCTTTCAAAAGCGTTGAACTTTTGAGAAATAATTATTTTAAAATCAGCTCCAACGCTCCATCTAATTTAGTATGCAATATTTGAAACTTTATTTTTTAATCGCTTCGGCAGTTTTTTGATGTTTATCGAATGATATTGCATTAAAAGGCCTTTTTCTTCAACACTGTGTAGTTTTCTCATTATTTTGCTTTGCGATAGTAATTTCTGAACAGTTTTTTGCGGGGGCTTATTTTCGGTCTGATTTTGCTGCTATCAGACGGAAAAAGTTTGCGGCTCAATGTTTTTGGTTTAAAGCGAAACTGAAACAAAAGAAATTCATTTTTAAATAGTATTCGGTAACCTCTACTTGGGAGATAAAAATCGGCCGATTTCATTTTTTAGCCGGAAATCATCGGTCGTTTCTTAGGCGCAGGGCATCTTAATTCTGGTTGAAGTACAACTCCATGTTCCATATAGCGATTTAAGCTCTAACGGAAGAGGTTGATCGATGTTTCATTGTTGTGGAATGTTCAAGGAAACCGAAATCTCCCGGTTGTTGAGCCACCAGTTCCTGTTCCGCTACTTTTGTTTGGCAAATCGCCAAAGTCACTTGTTTTTCTTAAGAACTGCATTTTAATCGCAGGACCAAAGGTCTGACATCCTGATGATAGCTCTGATGGATGCAATTGAAGTTTGTCGCCTCCACGAAGTGTTCCTATGACAGAGTGCTACTAAACAAACAGTGTTTCATACTTAAGATCATTATAAGATCGGTTATATTTCTCAGCAGAAGGTATTGATTGTGCCTTCTGGCGCTCAGTATTGAGGAATTTAGCATGAAATGTTTTCTTTCTACGTTTAGCTCTGATAAAAGCTTCTTTAATTTAGGTCAATCTATCATCACGTACAAACTATACTTAGAAACGAATTGAAAGTTAACAAAACTGTTGAATAATGCCATTCAAAACGGCGTCAAAACCCGATTTAGAACGCTCACAAATCCAATATCATGACTTTAGAAATTAAAAGTTCGATTTAGTTCGATTGTCCAATTATTTTTGTGTGATTTCGATTTGGTTCGATTGCCGAACTCAATGGAACTCAATCCATGGATTGAGTTCGATTTAGGTCGTTTGAGTTCGATTGAAATACAGTTCGATTGGATTCGATTGACTATGCCGGGTATATTCACATGTATTCTTCACAATATGACCAGCACAGTTGGCTTGATAGCTCAGTTGGTAGAGCACTCCACCGGTATCGCAGAGGTGATGGGTTGGGATCCCGTTCAGGCCTGAAATAATGCGTTGATCGTGGGTGACATTTTGTACATGCGTATAATGGAGAATGTATAATTTCAAGCCTCAACAAACCCAATTATATTTGCTACATTAGCATCATGAGTGTTTCAGTTTTTGATCGAGCTAAAAGAATACCAGATTTGCAGTCAATTAATCCACCGGCGTCCCAAGCTCACGTCTCGAGAAAAGCTAAAAATAAATGAATTCTCAGACACGTACTGCGAGTTTATTCATGAAAGCGTTAAGTGCACGTTGTGTGAGTCCAGGGCGGTATGATGCTTAGTGATTCTGAACTGACGCAGCGTTACGTCACGCCAGGAGCCGTTGAAAATTTGAACAATTTATAAGGGAATGTATTGGGAACGAAATACGGTCAATTATGAACATTTTACACGTAAGATTAATAAAACTTACTCATTTCTTGTGTGTCCGTTGTGATTTTTTGTGATCTCTGCCGATTTGGGCTTTCTTTGCCATCACTGTATTCCGTTCATAAGACGATAACAGTGATGGCAAAGATAGCCCGAACGCTTTCTCGAGACGTGAACTTGGGACGGTTGTGATTAATCTGGAGCATTCTACCTTCGCTAACGAAAGTCGTATGCTGATTAAGAAAAATGTAAACAACGTCTAGCTGACTCAAACTTTCGTTCTTTTGTTTTCATATACATTCACTTTTTCATGAGTTACCTTTTTGAGGGGGACATGGGGATTTGCGGTGTTGCGGTGTTGATGTTTTTTTAATGCGGTGATGCGGTGAATAAAAAATCTCAACTTGCGGTGTTGCGGTGATCTCAAACCCCATGGTGTGCGTTGTTTGTGTTTTTCAAGCCGCGGTGTTCGGCGAAATGAAATAGTTTGCGGTGCTGTGGTGTTTTGATTTACCTTTCTCAAACCTAAATTTGACCAAACTTCGTTAATCCATGCTAATTTATGACAAACACGTACCATTAAGGTTAATAATTTGTAACAAAATACAGACCATCACTTTCTAGTCAATCTTCAATATGCATCGGCTGTCACTTTTATTTCTCAAATAAATCTTTAAATAAATTAAATAAGCACTTAAGTTGGACTTGATTGCTGTTCGACGAAAACACTGCTTAAAGTGCCTATGAAGTAAAAAATAATTGCTGCTGATTTGAAAGGCTTTTCAAAGTAAAGAAGGATGGCGTTTTCCTTTTTGGAATATCTTTTTTCGTTTTAGAGATATTCACGTTTTTGTATTATAAGTGATTACGTCATAGGTGGTTCCACTAAAACAGTTCAACACTCAATCAAGAATATCTCTAGAAATATTAAAGCAGTGTTCTTTAAACTTGGCACCTGAAATGTAAATCACAAAAGAATCAAAATGACACCCGTTGTGCCGTCACCATGACAACAGTTATGCCGCTGGTCCTGTTTTAATTAAAACTAACATTACCAGATTTTATCTTAAACAAGGATCATCCACTCCCAACAATCTAATGGGGAGAGTTAAGACAATATGGGAATCACGTGTGTTCCGAGCAAGACCCTCTGTCCCTTTTCGAAGAGTCGCAAATTGGCATATTTGGTTTTTCACAGAAAGAGACTGGAGCCAAAAGTGTTGCCATGGCAACAACACAGAAGGTGTCATTCTGTTTCTTTTGTGATGTACATTTGTGGTGCCAAGTTTGAAGAACACTGCTCCAATATTTCTAGAGATATTCTTGATTCAGTGTTTTACTGTTCAAGTGGAACCACCTATGACGTCATCACTTTCCTCATTTGCATAATACAAAAACGGAAATATCTCTAGAACGAAAAAAGATATTCCAAAAAGGAAAACGCCATTCTTCTTTACTTTGAAAAGCCTGTCAAATAAGCGGCAATTATTTTTTACTTCATAGGCACTTTAAATAAGTAAACAAACATCTCGCAAACATGATATGACTCGGCTAAGAGTGGCCGGTATTTTTTTTTCCTTGAAGTGACAGAGTCTGATCTTGACTAAAGTATTAAGTCATGAGGGGGACATGGGGATTTAAGTTGTTGCGGTGTTGATGTTTTTTTTTTTTTATTGCGGTGATACGGTGAATAAAATCTCAACTTGCGATGTTGCGGTGATCTCAAACCCTACGGTGTGCAATGTTTGTGTTTTTCAAGCCGCGGTGTTCGGTGAAATCAAATTGTTTGCGGTGCTGTGGTGTTTTGATTTACCTTTCTCAAACCTAAATTTGACCAAACTTCGTAATCCATGCTAATTTATGACAAACAAGTACCATTGAGGTTAATAATTTGTAACAAAATACAGACCATCACTTTCTAGTCAACCTTCAATATGCTTCGGCTGCCAATCCGGAGCTGTTTTCATTTATACGTAACTTGACAAGTAACTCGACTTCTGCCACCCAGAGTTCACTGTTCGGTAGACACGTGGAGGAGCGAGGACAGAAACAATCCTGGAAATTCTGGAAACGCCAAGGCCGAATATAATGTATTATTGACTGCCCAGCTTTTTCCTACGAAAAAAGGAAAAGGCGGCCAAAACTACCGGCCACAAAATATATTCAGATGTCGTGTCGGCAGGGAAGAAAGAAGGCTTTCTAAGCTAAGGAAGCTTTGTAACTTACACACGTTTACTATTTTTTCTCCTTTTGCTATTCGACTTCGTCTAGAGGTCATTCTGATACCGGTCTATACCCGCTTCGCTTGACCTTCTAGCTATTTTTTTCAAACGATTATCGATATCGAACGCAAACGCAGCTAGCTCCGGAAAGCAACACTTTCAGTCCAGATAGGGGTTCAGTCCGTGAGTTTATACACCAAGAAAAGTGAGCGAAGTAAAAGAAGAGAGGGATCTGGGGTAAAGGCCATCTCTCGAGGCTCCTCTCTCTTTTCTTCGTCAGCTTCCTAGCTTCGCGCAAGATTTCTTCACAAGAGCAAGAAAACTGATTTACAGGCATCAGCAGTATCGACATATGCGCAATGAAAAGGGTTGTGATGTGCTTATTTTGTGGAAAATTGTTGAGGTATAAAGTATTACGGTAAGTGTACACTCGAATCATGGCGCTAAAAATACGTGTTGCGGTGACGGTGTTTCGTTGACTTTTCTTGCGGTGATGCGGTGTTCGTTAATTTTTTTTTTTCGGTGTTGCGGTGTTCAGAACCCCCCCCCCCCCCCCCATGTCACCCTCCTTTTTGCATTCTTCTCAAGGAATGCACTTTCCTATCAAAAGATGTGAAATTAAGAAATAGGCGGTGTGTAGTTTATGAACTATGTAAGAGTGAAGTAACGTTCAGTTACGATCACGTAACTGTCAAACGTTACAACTCCGGCACTGAACAACGCTTTACTTCAACTATCCTAGAGATGATCTGGTATGAAAGAGAGGATAATAAATTAGTAGCATAAGCATAGCATAGTATTCTTACATTCTTATATTTCTAATATACAGTACAATTTAATTAATGCTATAAATAGATATTTAATTAATTTTATATCTACAAGGCCCCTATGGATACCAGCCTTGAAGCTGAATGGGCACCCTGTAGAAATAAAGTTTTACATTTGCGAGTACTCCTTCCTTCTCCCCCAAAGAAATAACGTGACTTGAGCCCGTGATCCAATCTAACCAGTAACTGGTCAGCGGTCAAAAAAAAACAAAAACAAAAACAAAAAAAACAAAAAAAAAAACACACAAAAAAAAACACAAAAAACAAAAAAAAAAAAACTTTAGAAAACACACAATCTCGACGAGCTCTAAACCTGAGCCCGTGATGTAGTCACATGATACTGGTCAGCGGATAGCTTGTTGTGACAGCTGTCAATTAACAATAGCGTGGTCGCCCAAAATCAAAGATGTAGCTATGGTAATGGTGCTACTCTCTTAGTTTTCAAGGCATAGGCGTAAGGACGGACGGACGTACGTACGTACGCACGGACAGTCACGTGACCAAAGGTTACCAAATTTTCTAAGGTATGGGGCTCCGCTCGCGCGCCTTCGGCGCGCAGGAGCTCTGCTATAAACATTAAGGTGCCGATACTGCGCAGTACGGATTGGAAATCATCTGTAAACATAGCCACCTTTTTTAGTGTTCTTTTCCTTCGTAGCTTCAAACTAACAAATTGTCTTTATGTCTCGCTTACAGGACTTAAGGATGTTAAACATTGCTTAGATTTACAGTCTCTTTCCTTTTCTATGTTTTTTCCTTTGCTACTGTAACGCTATATACTTGTTGGTTCTGAAAGAAATACAAGTCCATGTTCCGACGTCGTTACGTACCAACACAGCGGTCAAACGTCGGGCATGCGCGAATGGATATATTTTTGGCCGCTGCGCGCCAATTTCCCGCGCAAACATTTAAATGAAAACATGGGAAACAACCGGTGTCACGCAAAATTTACCAAAAAAAATTGAAAAGTTCATAGAAATCTGTAAAAGGAAAAGAAAGTAGGTAAAAGGAATACTTAAGACTTTTCAGCCACAAAGTTAATTAAGTTACCGGTTTTCTGTTAATTTACCATTTTGTTTTAAGCGTTACCAAAAACGTTTATAAGTCTTGAAAACCCGTGTCATGCTACGAGCCGACGGCGTAGTATATTTTTGTTTGTTTTTATTAATCATACGATGCGTGACGCCGGAAACGGACGACAAGCGGTGTGTAAAAGAAGAAAAAACTGGAGAAGAAAAAGACAATTGAAGTGATTCGGCTTCGCTCAGGCGAGCTGGAAAAATTTTGTGAAGGTCTAGGAGGATTCCGTCTGGATCCTGGATTTGTCGGAAGCACAGGAACGAGATGAATCGAACTACAAACGATGTTCCTGTCCATCGTCATGGGGTATAGCTGGCCAAAATACCAATCCCAAACCACCTGTACCAGGTCTTTGACCAGGTGGGAAAATCTTTTCCAAACTACAAACCCGGGGACAAACTGGGACACTAAATGCAAAGTCGAGGCGGGTAAACAATTCAAGAAGCGCGGAAAATACATACCGCGGAAAGGAAAGACCTGCAACAAGCAGAAGGTGGAACAATTTTTAACTCTTATTTCTGTTAGCTCTCGTTGTAAAAGCTAAAACACAAACAAATATATAAATAACGAGAACAATGTCATTTATAGGATGCCGATGACCCACGAAAAGAACAAGGTTATGAAAATGTTTTGGCCGCCTTTAGTTGCTCCATAGCTCGCACATGCGCAGACGTTTGACCGCTGTGTTTTACGCACCTATATAGCATTTTTAAGTTTTAAGGTAAGAGGTTGATCAATGTTTTATTGTTGTCCGCTGTACGTGGAAACCGAAACGTCCCGGTTGTTGAGCCACCTGTTCCTGCTCCACTACTTTTGTCGGCAAATCCCCAAAGTCGCTTAGTTTGTGACTAGAACTAACCTTTAATCGCAGGACCGAAGCGTGACGCGTCATCCTCATGACAGGTCCAGATGGACGATTGAAGTTCCTCGCCTCCACGATGTGGTGCGAAGAGGTTCCTACGAGAGAGTGAAACTAAACAAGCAGGCGTAGTCCTTGATCGATAAAAATCGATATCGGAAATCCATCGATTCAATCGATATCAATCGCCA
>NC_138149.1:27202400-27222400 GCF_964199315.1 Orbicella franksi | reverse complement strand
ATTTGAAATGATCACCAGCACATTATTTAATGCAAACATAAATTGTTTTAATAAAGTTCTCAACCAAGGGTGAAAATGCGTATCTGTCAAAAGATTTAACCCTCCTCTGCCCCTTCTTGTTCACCTCCTTAACATTACCGCTACTCTTAATTTTTGATTAAGGTATATATCTAGTTCACATTTATGCAATTAGCGTTGTAGTTGTCCCCACCTTTGATGAATGGTGGCTATTGCTGTCATTACTCCATGAAGTGACAGGATAAGTGTTAACGCTACGTAAGAATAAAAGCCACAATCGTGGCAAATTAACCCCAGCAGGGTTGTTGTCTCCATTCATCAAACTGATGCATTCCTCCTCATTACCATCTGCAGCTGTGCCCTTTCCCCAAGATGTCATTACTCTGTTGCTAGTGGTCAATGCTTTAGGTCGTTCTCTCTGAAATCCCTTTGTCATTGGGGGCACATGGAGCGATGGCGTTGGAGGCAATGACTTCTTGAATTTCTTCCAGAATCAGGTCCTCTTCGCTTAAGTCATCAGGACTAATTCCACTCGCTTTCTCCTCCTTCTGCATTTTAGCATTGAAATCACTGAGAAGCTTATTGAACCGCTCTCTCACTGGTCTTTGATCCCTTGGCATTACAGCAAAGTCAGCATCGGTGTTTATTGCAGCTGCAATCTCTGACCACTTTTGGCCTGCTTCCTTGCTTCCAATCCTTTTTATACAAGACCCCTTTTGCCTTACTTCACTCAACAGAATTTTGTCTCTTTTCTCATCCCATCTAAATGCTCCACTAAAACAAAGAACGAACATAACCAAGGTGTCATTGTAGTTTCGGTTTTGAATTAAAAGCATTAGTTTCAATGACGTAGTTTTTTCTATATGGTTTACAATATGTACCTTCACAGAGTGTCAACAAGAAATTAACTGTGAATAACTTCACCAAACCGTTAGGCCTGGGTCAAACGCCGTACTTCACATGAGCCGAACCTAATGGCAGTTTGGGTCGACTCAAATAACTACAAGAACGCCTGTTTGAGTTAAACGTCGAACTTAATTCAGTCGAACAAAACTGCTACACCTAACAAATAACAAAAGCGGTCTTGTTGGTCAGTTGTTTTTCAAGGTAAAGTCAAAATGGTGCCTTTAGACCTTCGATTATGCGTTTGGTTCGGCTCATGTGAAGATCGGCGTTTGACCCAAAGTCGGTCTTCAGGCGTTATTCACGGCTGGCCAGGCGTGAAGAACGCCTCAGCCGCTCCAAATAAAATCAGTCGAACTTAATGGGGTCAAACGCAGAACTTCACATGAGCCCAATTGGTTGAATTGGGTTCGGCTAATGCGTTTGACCCGGGCCTTATTTTATGCTCTCGCGATGTTTGTAAACACGTTTCTCTATTTTAAGAGTTTCACTGAGATCTCTGATAAAACCCAGAGCCACATAACAACCAAAACAGGTTTAATTTAACCTGGTCAGGGAACAGAAGGGTCAAACACAGAACACTTTTATTTCTCAAATAAATCTTTAAATAAATTAAATAAGCACTTAAGTTGGACTTGATTGCTGTTCGACGAAAACACTGCTTAAATAAGTAAACAAACATCTCGCAAACATGATATGACTCGGCTAAGAGTGGCCGGTATTTTTTTTTTCCTTGAAGTGACAGAGTCTGATCTTGACTTAAGTATTAAGTCATGAGGGGGAATGGGGATTTAAGGTGTTGCGGTGTTGATGTTTTTTTTTTATTGCGGTGATACGGTGAATAAAATCTCAACTTGCGGTGTTGCGGTGATCTCAAACCCTACGGTGTGCAATGTTTGTGTTTTTCACGCTGCGGTGTTCGGTGAAATGAAATTGTTTGCGGTGCTGGGGTTTTTTGATTTACCTCTCTCAAACCTAAATTTGACCTAAATTTGGCATGTAAACTTCGTTTTCGATGCTAATTTATGCCAACACGTATCATTGAGGTTAATGCATCAGTCAATTCCAGCAGTGTCCATCCCCCCCCCCCCGGGGGGCTAACCCCCGGGCATTAGCATTTTTTTTTTTTTAAATGGGAAAATTTTCCGGGGTGGGGACACATAAGCTGTCTAAATGCCCCGGGGTGGGGATGAATAATGAGGGCAAATGCCCTGCCCCGGGATCGTCGCCTTCCAACACCTCTGGAGTTTTTTTTTTGTCAATCAGTGAATAAAACGTTCAACTGTTCAGTACGTTAATGCAGTGGTAAGACTTCTAGGACAACAGTACGTGTTAGTTGATTCTGATTATATTTATTTCTTTATATTTTGATTTTAACATTAAATATTTTGTTGCATAAAAACCATTTGTTTTGAATATTTCGACTAGAATAACGACAATCCCGTTAACAATGTTTACAATAAAACAAGTATTATTGTTTTAGAAATCTCACAACTTTAATATTTTATTTCAATACTTGATTATAAACAGTTCGTTGAATCAATAACCAAAAAATTTAAACCTAGATTATTTTGTTCAACAGTGTCAAAAGCACGTAACAAAGCTGGACCCTTCCATCCACAAAAATGGCATAAACATACCTTTAAAAACATCGACAAGTTTCTCTAGACCCTGACGGACAAGCCATTGCTCCACAAACGCCTCGGCTTTTCCGCTGAACTCATCCATGGCACTTTCGAAAACACGTGTGTCAAATGTGCGGCGATCGCCCCGGGGTACGCAAATGCCCAGCCCCCGAGCCGCGATAAAATTGCGAATGCCCCACCCCCGGGACTGACAACGTGAGCAAATGCCCCGCGGTTCCCCGGAGGTGGGGGGGGGGGGGGGATGCGCACTGCTAGAATTGACTGATGCATAATAATTTGTAACAAAATACAAACCAATTTCCAGTCAATCTTCAATATGCCTCGGCTGCCAATCCAAAGCTGTTTTCATTTATACGTAACTTGACAAGTAACTCGACCTCTGCCACCCGGAGCTCAGTGTTCGGTAGACACGTGGAGGAGCGAGGACAGAAACAATCCTGGAAATTCTGGACACGCCAAGGCCGACTGACTGCGCAGCTTTTTTCTTCGAAGAAAGGAAAAGGTGGCAAAAACTACCGGCCACAAAATATATTCAGACGTCGCGTCGGCAGGGAAGAAAGAAGGCTTTCTAAGCTATTAAAGGAAACTTTGTAAATTACACACGTCTACTATTTTTTTCCTTTTGTTATTCTCCAGGTCATTCTGATACC
The DNA here is from genome assembly GCF_964199315.1 of Orbicella franksi. Taxonomy (NCBI): domain Eukaryota; kingdom Metazoa; phylum Cnidaria; class Anthozoa; order Scleractinia; family Merulinidae; genus Orbicella; species Orbicella franksi. The sequence goes on along the minus strand of NC_138149.1, from coordinate 27,219,183 downwards.
AGTCTTCCCCCGCTCCAAGGTCCTGCGACTTTCTACACCTCCTATTTTTTCAATTATTTTTTCGATTATCAATATCGAACGCAAACGTAGCAAGCTCCGGAAAGCAATACTTTCAGTGAAGATAGGGCTTCAGTCAGCGGGTTTATACACCAAGAAAAGTGAGCGAAGTAAAAGAAGAGAGGGATCTGGGGTAAAGGCCATCTTTCAAGGGTCCTCTCTTTTTTCTTCGTCCGCTTCCTAGCTTCGCGCAAGGTTTCTTCACAAGAGCAAAAAAACTGATTTACAGGCATCAGTAGTATCAACATATGCACAATGAAAAGCGTTGTGATGTGTTTATTTTGTGGAAAATTGTTGACGTATAAAAGTATTATTTTAAGTGTAGATGAACGAATCATGGCGCTAAAAATACCTGTTGCGGTGACGGTGTTTCGTTCACTTTTCTTGCGGTGTTGCGGTGTTCAGAACCCCCCCCCCACCCCTCCCCCCCCCATGTCCCCCTCAGTCATGCACTTGTCAAACTGAACGCCTATTCCTGCAACTATACACAGAACAGTTATAAAATAAAAAAAAAAAAAAATAAAACATTAAGCTTGTTTTGGGTTGTATCGAGTTCATCACACATTGATGCGTGATGAGGAGAATTCTCAACCTTATTAAAATCTTGCAAACCTCTTTATTTCTAACACCTCCGAGGTCCTTTACTCTCAATCCATGAGTTTAGAAGTAAATTTCGCTTCTCTTTCAATTTACAATTCAATTTACTTTTGTTCAGAACCTAAACCAAGATCATAACTAACTCTCAGACTACTTACTTTCTTTTCTATAAACAATCTTTTGCATAAGAGTCTCTTGAAAAGGACATTTTTGCATAGATATGACTATGAAATCTTTTGTCTTGGGCGACTCGAATCACCTATTTTATGCGCAACAAAGATGAGCTAAACTTTTCAAGATGCACAAACCTTGACTGACTCAGAAAATATGATCATTTTCTGTGTCAATATCGGGCGTAAGTGTTTCGACTTCCCCGCCAACGCACATGTCATTTTCATAAATGAACAACGAAGTTTCCGCTGCGCCTGTTTTTAAATTTTGCTGTCTTCCGACAAAGATGTGCGTTATAGTTTACTCGTCATTCATGTTCTGTGTAGTTACGCTGTTTTCATTATATCTTTCTTTTAATTTCTTCACTTTTCTGTCGGAGGCTCAATTTTTTAAATAAACTTCTTCGTTCTTAGTGATTGTTTTTAAACAATTAATTGTTTTCCTACTTGAGATCATTAGGGTCAAGTTAAAGCGGAACCGCTAGCTGTCAGGACGACTATTGACGAATGCATCAAATTAACTACTTCCTATTCTAAAATGAATTGAATCACATACAATGCTTAACCTCTCTTTTCCGCTAATACTGTAATTAATATGTCAGTATATAAATAATTTAATACCGTAGCATAAGAATTACCCCTAATAGCCATTACAAATCAAGTTAGGTGGGTTGTAATGCATATTTTGTATATTTGATCAGCAAAGAAAAGTCAAGACAAAAAATGTATTAATAGTTTTCAGTGGTAGAGCAGTGTCGGATTTGGGGGGTTAAATAGTAGGCTACTTCCCTTCTTTTCAACTCCATCCCCGGGAAGAAGCCGATTACGCAAAGTTAAGCGTCAAGTACAAATGATATAGGCTTATGGATTTGGAGTCGCTATGTATGATAAACAGAGGTATCTTAGCGCTTTAAATACTTCCCTTTTCAGCAAACCGGTGTTGAACTAGCCCCAAGTTTAGTCGACAGAAGACGACACGATCGAAAATTAAAACAATAATTTGTGAACGACATAAGCTTACTTGACTGCGGATGTCATGCTCTTAGAGAAAATACTGTTTCTATAAAAGTCGCGACAGGAGAGGAACCAGCCAAAAAGAGTTCCTTTAGCTAAAAAAGTATACATGCAGGAACCTGTGGTCACTAGATAATAACCTGTATTGAGTAGATTGCTTAATTAATTAATTAACTTCTATTTTCATATTTATTCAGTGGTCCGCGGTATTGTGTGATGACCACAAACGGGAAGACGAGCCCCGCTGCTCAATAAATAAAGGAAGCCCAAATAAACGAGCCTTATCTCTCACTCGTATTTTATCAAGACTTATTGTATAAGGAAAACATATAGCACTTAACGAAATAAGTCACAGAGGAAGTTTCCGTGCGATACAAATAAAAATGATTTCACTTAAATACTTAAAAGGACTCTCAACCATGCACATTTATCTATCAATGCACAGCGGCCTAGGTCAGACTGAATGTCACGGCAACAAGCTGTGTCATAAAAAGCGACGAGGTGGGACTGCTTCCGCTCTTAATCTGTTCTTAGTTTTTGCCTGCAAAAAAGTACAAAAGAACAATAGCACAAAACTTTCAGCAGCTACCAGGGATATTTCTCAGACTTCAAGCCGAGACACTTTTTTTCGAATGTTTCTGAGAACAAGGCGAAACCGGTTGAAAGCATACATGTATTAGACATATTAAAACATTTTTTGCTCGCGTGGGATAAGCTCTTCATGACGTCAGTACGGTGTTCTTTTAGTTGGGCTGTTTTCACCAACAAGCTCTTCAAAATCATGATCATCGGCAATAGTGTAAGGTACTTTTATTTGCTGCCACGGTTTTCACCTCTCCTATCCACGTCACATACATGTAGCAGGCCAATTTTTAAGCAGTGTCGTAGTGCCTGCTTGTTGCGAGAGGTGAAAAATGATACTTTGTAATAGTTGGCGTAGGTTCGTTCGCGTTTAAATTTATTTTCTTTGCATTCCTTTAACGTTACGACATCTACTACCGCTCAAGGATTCACGTTACCCTTCTTTTTACACATCCTTGACTAGTTTAATTTTATGCGTTAAACGTTTTTATGTTCATCTCATTTAGTTGAAGTAACTGGCAATCATCGTTCAACTATTTGGAAATACGTAAAAGTTTGAGACCAAATAGCTTAAATATTTGTCAGTGTCCCGGACCTGTTTCTGGATGGTCCACTTCAATGACTGCCTCTAAAGTTAAGCAGGGTATCAACTTGAAGCTGGTAAAAGTTGAAAAAAAAAAAAAAAAAAACATTGATCGACGAAGAGCTAAAGCTTGAAAAGTCAGCTTCATAAGCTCGCTACATCGGTTTAATCGTCAACCTTATCATATAGGCGCGTTACTGTTATCGTGTACACAGACTGAGAACGTCGTTTAAAATCAGTTTGAAGCCAAGCCGTTAAAGCTGCAAAACTTCCGTCGAACACACCCACACGTAGCCTCAGTTCCAGAAAACGCGGAAGCACACTTTTTCAAATTGGGTTTTCCGTTTCGGCAGTCGTGGGATATGTCTCTTTCAAAAACAGGACTTTCATTTTGAATGAATAAGTGCGTTATCACTAAACTGTTTCAAAACTGCTCCAGGCGCTTCGGAAGAGCCCCCAAAAGAACCGAATTCTTGGGCAGTTACATGCATCCCACATATATGTATACCTGTATTGTGAAAATGGTATAAAAGGAAGCTTAGCCATGAAAATTTCAACATTGGAATCTGAGCTGACTGAAAAGAGAGAGCATCAAATGGCGTTGAGGGGGATTTTTGTAGTAAGTAACTTTAGAGAAACTTAAAACTTTGATACTGCTATTAAGATGTTTTCCCTAAGAGAATAGTTTGAAATTCTCTTCTGCAATCTCCTTTGGCCTTAGCTTTAAACATTAATTCCAACGCAAAGAGAAATGCCCTAGACTTTTCATGAAATGTTCTCACTAAACAGAATTGTTAAACTCCTTTTCACTATATTTCTGTAACTGGATTCTGATATGTCTACGTTGAAAACAGCTGCACGTACGTTTATCGTGTTTAATATGTTAGCAGAATCTGTTTAGGTGACTTACAAGCGTTTATTTGTCTTGTCAATCTTTACCTATAGATTGCCGTCGCGTGCTTGCTGGCTCGCATGGAAGTTGTATCAAGTCTACATTGCCTGAGCTCGGTTTGGAAACTGAGTCAGAGATCATGCGGTGGAGGCAATCTTATGAAGATTAACAATACCACTAACTGTCCTACAGTTGCTGGCAGCAAGCAATGTGGAGTAACAGTTAATGGCACAGCTACCCAAGATACCAGCACACGTAAGTTATTGAAGAAAAGAGCCATTTTTTTTTAAACTCAGTCGACTTCATAAGATTCGAGGTGAAGTTTATCGTCATGATAGTCGTACAAACGCCATTGATTCCTATTATAATTAGAGAAATTTGTTGTTCACACCAATGAAACACGTTGCAGGCCTAATTTCAATAATAAATAAGCAAAGTTACAGATTTTTGCTGATGGCCGGAGTGAAATAAGCCAATCACCAACAGTAGTCTCTCAGTCGACATAATACAGTCAACCCCCGATAGCTCGAACCTGTAATTAAGGGAAATTGAACAAGGTTCAAGTTGAAGGTAGTTTGAGTTATCTGGAGTAGGGAACAAATGACCAGAATGAGGGGAAAACGGTATTTATTGTGCTTGTATTCATACAGGCTACATTTTATTGAAATTTAATTGTAGAGAGGTCGATCGTGTACATTTACATCAGTACATTTCTAACTTACCTTATAAATCAGAACGCTCTAGAAACGTAGTGGAAAAAAAGAGAAAGGCAAAGCAGCGGGAGAAGTCAAGGTACTGAGAGCTTTACAGGGTTGAAGGGAAACTGAAAATTGCTTCGAGGTAGCGGAAGGTTCGAGTTATAGACGGCTCGAGTTAACGAGGTTAAAATTGCAGTAAATGGTTCGAGTGAGCGAGTGTGCGAGTCATCGGGAGTCGACTGTATACGATATTTACATCATGACGTGGAAGACATAAACTTTCTAGTGCTTACTGCAGTGACGCATCAGCTCTCGTTTTATTTCGTTTCTTAAAGGATTTAAGATTGAAGAGCCGGACAAGACGAACAAGACCGGGTTGTACTGTATTCAGTTCACTGATATACACGATTCTAATAAGAAATACGCACTGAAGGCCATCAATGGGGTTAGTCTTGCTTTTGAGGTGAGTTCAAAAGAAATCTAAAACACAATGGGATACGACGGCAGAGAATCATGGTAGTTGCATTTATCATCTTGGCCTGGATATTTGTTTGGATGAAACAACTGCCATGATTCCGTACGATGTCTCATAGCGAGAATTGGCCATTAAAAATAAAATAGTGTGATTAGATGCATTTACGCCGCTCTGGGTACCAATGGACTACAGCAAAACTAAACTGCTTTAAAATGCCAAATCATTTATTATGATTGCCATCATCATCGTCATCGTCATCACTTTTATAATGAAGTATATATACCACACCCAACATTCGATTATTCATTATTCGATTATTCGATCATTCGACATTACACTGAAATAGAACCTGCACTGAGATTTTTGTGAAACTTTGCCTACTGACTGTTTATATTATAGGAACTTAAATTCTGAAATAGAAATGAGGGGTCCCCATGTTCGTTTAGGTGCAACAGCACCTTGTTTATACCCATAAAAATCGTTATAATAGAAACATGATTGGAGTCACGATTGCTTGCTAAATTCACCTTTTTTTGACGATTGCTTTTTGTTCTACACTGAGAATTGGTCCATATTTATTTTACACAGAGAAATTTATTACTCAATTCAAAACAACAGAGAAAAAAATGATAGGTCATCATACCAGTTTGCGAGAAAGTGACGATTTACCACTATGGCGAGGTCCAGCTGTAAAGAAAAAGCCGCCATGTTTTAATGCGCGCGCTCTAATCACGCTTGAAATTATGCGCAGTAGGGATGCGCAATGCAATACTGGGGAATGACCTTAAGTGTGATTTAAGACAGAGTTACCAATAAATCTAACCATAAACAATCGTGGAAGTATTTAGACGAAGCCAAGTTTGTTTACGATTTTACCATTTAGATGACAAAATTCTCGGGGGAAAAATAATTTCTGAAAAGTTTTGGAAACTGATAGAGAAGTGTTCATTCTCAAGAAAAAGCAAATAAAGCTCGCACGTCGCGCAAATGTTGCTATTTGACACCTTGTTATTGGATAGCTAAGTTGCCCATTACAAAGAGAGCGTGCTGATAACCAATCAGATTCGAAGTATTTTGATATAATTATGACTAAGGCACCGATCGACCTTTGAGAATACAACAATCATTCGCGGCAGAAACGTTTGTGTGTGTACCATTTAACGGTCAGGGTTAACCACATGACTATCGTGGGTTTTGTTTTCCGTAACCAATTTCTCCGGATTAGTGTGCACGGTAGACCTATAAACCGTTGAAATAAAGCTGCGTTTTCAAATTTCTCCGGGGTAGTGTGGGCTGGGCCTAATATGGAAAGTAGTCTGTTTAATTTTGCCACAGTGCATTAGCCGGAAATTATGAATGGATGTCGCGCACAGTTCATTTTTTTTTTTGTATAGTTAATTAACTCTGTGATTTACTGACAGTTAGTGTTTTTCTAGATTGTAAATTATGTATATATTGATTTGTCACTCTCTTTCAATTGCATTCACAGGAACGGGCTTGTCACGGTAATATAAGTGGTGATTCTCTGTTTGAAGAGCTGGCTACGGCCAGTTACCCAGCAAGATATACACACAGGCCGAGTAATTACGCGGGCAAGTGTCTAACAGGCCACTGCCATGGAGGACTAACTCTGATTAGCGTTAACGATATGATGGATAGGAAATGTCTCTTCCGAAAAATACCTGTGTAAGTTTTGTTACAAACAACACTTAGCCGGCATGGTATTTAATTCATTCCATTTAACTTGTTTGTCATTTAAGTAACTAGAAGTAGTAAACAAAGCAAAGTAAACATAACAGATAAATAAAAATTTTCAAACTACCACTTGTTAGCCTGTGTAGCTTGGCGGTTGAAGGAAGTTTTTAAACAATTTGGCTCCTCGCGGCTTCGCCGGCTTTGGCGCTCGTTATCACCGCCTCGCCGCTTTCTGCGAAACGCGCTCAAATTGCTTAAAAACCGCCAAGCTACGCAGGCTACCATTTGTTTAATAATATGTTTTGACGGAGTAATATTTTCTTTAAAATGTTATTGAATTTAGATCTAACTGCGATAACTGGCTTTATCTATGTAGTCACATGAACTAGACCAGCACAGAATTAATTGTTTTAATAAAGTACAGAGAATTATACGGGTTTTTTACGCTGTAGTCTTAAATCTCTCCTGTGTTTCCCCTCTTCCTGTTATTGATATCCTTAAATCAACCCAACAAATAAAAAGAAATTTGCTACTAGACTACCTTGCCGTATAAGAAATTGATGTACTCGTCTGGTTTACTCTCGTATAATTAACAAATATTTACCGAATTCACCGAATTGAGGTGAATTGGGGAGACGACTTACCTTGCTGCGAAGACACAGTTTGTTACCGTGACATTTAGTTTGACCTAGGCTGTACATTGATAGATTACTGTTCGTTGTCAATAAGAGTCCGTGATGGTTCTATTATTTGTTTCGCCTTTTCCGTGGCTCCTGGGGGGAGGTACTCCCAGAAAAGTTGGATGGGGGTGTGCGGCGCACTTCCCATAACCCTCACTCTACTTATGACCAAAATCTGCCATTTTTCCTACCCTGTTTTCCTACCCTATTGATTAATTGACCTTCATATTTCATTACCGAGCTTAAAATTCACCATCTTTATTAACTTATCACCACTCACGATGACTTCGATAGCATTGATCCTAGCAGGATGCAGGACACCTTTCATATATGAACTCAGTTACATGACCTTACCCTCCATGAGTTCTCGTAGTTCAGTGAATAAAGCGCTCGTCCGGCGTTCGGGGGTCATGGGTTCGATTCCTGTCGGGGAGTCAGAATTTTTTTTGTCCCATGCTCGTGTCATGTTGATTAATTCACCTTCACTATTTATGACCTGACCATTAATTCGATACCCTATTTATGACCCTTGCGGCTGGCGCAGTTGCCTTAAAACTGAAGTTCTGAGGGACTTTTGTTGACGATCTTATTGATACCGACAAGAGTGCTAAAACCATGCCCTATTTATAACCAAAATGGTCTAAATCGATACCCTATTTATGACTAAAACGGCAGCCTACCCTTCCTATATAGCCCTGCGCTCCAAGCTCACTTTTGTCAAAATTTTAGTCGCCAAATATTTTTTTCACTCGCCATGGCGACCAAAATGGTCGCAGCTTGGAGCGCTGCCAGAAGATGGATGAAGATGTAGACATGCGATTGTGGATGTAGGTTGCGTTAGTCTTGAAGGAATGACTACTTAACGATACTTAGTGTGATCAAGTCGAAATGATTGAAGGTAAATTTCATTTCACATAGTGCAGCATTTTGATATTCGATCACTTCGTTCCATGGTCACTTCGTACCAAGTCACTTCGTTCCATCCCTTGGTCACTTCGGAGTCTTTCCATCAAAGAGTCACTTCGTTCCAAAGAATAGTCACTTCGTTCCAAGGGGAAACTACGCAAGTAAGCTGCTAATCTTTTTTACAAACTAAGCAAGTAAACTTCTAATCTTTCAAAGCTACTAAACACCTTAAGCGGATAGAGTCCTTAGACTTTCTGGTATCCGGTCGTTTTGTCGTTTCCAAGTCGTTTCCAATGTGATCGATTTGAAGGGTTTTGCGTACCATTGGCGATTTGTTACCCGGTCTCAGCTGCTTTGTAATAAATCATTTCTGCTACCAGACATCCGAATCTCTTCCTTCTTTTTCAGTCTTTGTCTCGCCTGTTATTACAATCTTTTAATTGGCAAGCGAGTAAACGTAACAATTCGGCAAAGGAAAGTGTTGCAAACGGGCCGCTCGGCGTAGTAGACGTTCATGTAACATACACGAAGTGTCCCCCCCTGGATATTACGGGTGGGTCTTCTTTTTTTTTTTTTTGGCAACCATTTTACAATTGAAGGTCGCCAAAAGGCGACTTTTTGAAAAAGTGAGCTTGGAGCGCTGACGTAAGGATTATGTCATTGGTAGGGAAATAACCACCGTAATAAAGATAGCCGTGGATAACGCAATTCTCGAATTATGTGACTCGTGTGACTTCTTTGCTGGCCCTTTACTCAAGAGAAAAAACAATATAATTTAATCGTGACTTTTAAGAAAGAAAGCTGTTGTTAATAGTGTTCGTATCTTCATGCCATATACATATCCCGAAGAAAGTTTCTGATTAAGACTATTACGTCATCGGAGATTTCACAACGGCTATGACTGATAGCGCAATAATACAGGTTGTGTTGATCAAGTGACGTGGTGTCCGCAGTAATCAATGAATCATCAAGGACTGCTCTGGAATGTGCATTGCATTGTAACTGTAGCGCTGCCAAAACAGTTAATTTTTAAAAGCGCGGTTGCACGCAACTTGTGATGTTTACTCGCCAAAAGCTGTTGAAACAGTAATAAATCTCATCTCCGATACTGACTTTCGCGTGAAAAAATTGAAAACCCAGCGCTCGTCAAAAATTATATGTTTTCACCAAAAATTTAGCTCGGAACATATACATATTTATTGTCGTTTGAATCGTCGATGAAATGACCTTTTCCGGATATTTTTTCCTTCGGGGTCAATAAAAACCTCCGATTACAAAATCACGCCGAACCCACACGTTGCAAAAAATCTCTTCAAAACCCTGACTTCGAAGCGATATATCACTTTAGCGTTAAAAGCTATCGCACATCGGCAGACGGTAAATCTATTCCTTAACAATCCAGCTTTATCGTGTTAAAATTTCAGCGAAATCGAACAAAACCAAAATTAATTAGAATTTTTTTGTGACCTCACTTACCAGACTTGACCTAACAAAGGAAGCCACGGTCGCCAATAGCAACCGAAAAACACGAACATAACAAAGCCGACGTTTCGGCCAAAAAACTCCAGAATTATCGCCTGAGAGCTTAAACTTGAATGGGAACATCTTTTTCGAACTTTTTTCAACTGATTTAGACGAAAGACTGGCCTCTGCGAGCTACAAAAAAGACCAAGTGAAAAAACAGAACAAGACAGCAGAACAAGCCGATAACATTTCATCGCGTAGCTTTCGGCACGAAAACAAAAATACAGCTTACTTCCGGATAAATTCAGCCTTAGAAGCCAGCAACTGGTCCCAAATTACTTTCTGTATCCTTACAACTGTCCTGACTTCCATCTCCCAAAGATTTTGCCCCAATTTTGAGCAAATAAACATTTCGCCGACGGCGACCGCCATTACGGTGGGTTGCATACTAAATTAGCTAACTTGCCAAAATTCTCCCGAGGGGGGGATATGACGAAAAGAGCTTAAAAATGGCCTGTAATTGGCTAATGATGAGATCATCCCACTGTCCAAATTTGGTGAGAATCAAAAGTAACACCAATTTTCTGTCACGTTTTCAATCTGTGGCCACTGGAATGACCAAAATCGATACATCGGTCGGGATAGAGTTTTATTATTAAATTATATGACTTGTGTGACTACTTTGCTAGCCCTTTACTCGTGGAAAACACCAATTGAATTTAATCATGACTTTTAAGAAAGAAAGCTGTTGTTAATAGTGTTATTATCGTGTCGTTCATATCGTTCATGCCCATACATAACCCGAAGAAAGTTCTAGATTAAGACCATTACGTCATCGGAGATTTGTCAACGGCTACCACTGATGGTGCAATAATATAACACAGTTTGTGTTGATCAAGTGATGTGATGTTTACAGTAAGAAAAGAACCATCAATGACTGCTTTATAAGATCTAACAGATCTTCTTGTTCGTTTACTTTCTCTCGTTTCTTTGAATTTTTATGTGGTATAGATCCTACATTATGTGAGAATATGACTGATTCAAATAGCAAAGAATTTTACTTGCTCTCAGTGAAGGTCTCAATGGGGTTAGCCGTTAGCCAGAAAAAGAGTAAAAAGCTATGCCATTTACTAGGTTCACAACCGACACGCGTCCTGTATACTGCTAGAAAAATTTCTCTGTTTGCGTTCGAATCCTGTCGGAGCCTCAGATTTTTTTTGACCTACCCTCGTGACAAATAAACATTTCATCTTTACCATTTTATTAACGAGCTGCAAATGTACCATCTTTCATTATTCATCGATATTTACCTCCTATCTTGAATTAATAGCCTTGTTGTGACCACAACAAGTTTAAATATGTTGCGTTCTCATGTCAATTTCCCGATTCCTTAATCGCTCGTTAATGAAGACGGACTTCCTCATCTAGGCTAGATATAACTTTTTTTTTTTTTTATTGCAATATCTTACATTACATTACATACAAAAATTACCTACTACTTACAATGTCAACGTAACTTACAATTTAACGATAATAACAAAACTTGCAATACTAACATTATTTACGATTTTAATAACTTACATTACAATAATATCTTACATTACAATTTGTTAATATCTTTCATGTAACTGAGGGGTTAGCTACAATAGGAGGCTTTCTCACATATTAATTTTGTGACTTAGATTTATGTTTCTCAATTTTAATTTTGTTTGTCAACATCGCCAAGAAAGCATCGAAATAAAACTCTTCTTCTTTTCTTGAGGCAGTATATAAATAATATTTGGCTATAATAATGCAGAGGTTTAAACCAAGACGACGAGCGAAGTTATCTGTCACGCCATATATTATTTCATTTTTATCGAGAGTGATCCTATCCCCGTTTTTGGAGCTCCACCAATTAGTAAAGAGAGACCAAAAATGCTGAGCTTCAGAACAGGTAACAAAAAGGTGGCTTAACGTTTGTCTTTCTCCACAGAGGTGACATTTATCATGTTCCTTTAATGAATCTCTAAAAAGTGTCGAATTGGTGGGTAGAACGTGATGAATTATTTTGTATTGGAAAATGGCAAGTCTAGTGTCTTTTGTAACATTAAAGGGAAGGCTATAAATGAGTTGTATTGTATGTTCTTTTAGACTGGCTTCTTTCATCCTTCGTTCAGCTGTAGGCGTAACGCATTTACTCTTAACAAAGAATTTAGTTGGTGATCTGCAAGAGAGTTTATCTAAAGATATCTTATCCTTCTCAGAACGTTTTTCCAAGGGTTCAGTAACATTTCCTTTGAGAATATTGATCCATTTTTGAGGGACTGCGTGGCATAGACCGAAATAGAGTAAGAAGTTTGTGTTAATTTTGAACTTGCTACAGAATTCCTCAAAAGTTAGGAATCTGGTACCTTGAAAAAAGTCTTCAATTTTAGTTAATCCAGCATCGTGCCATTTTTTGTAATAAATGGAATATCCTTCTATCTTTATGTGATGATTGTTCCAAACTATTTCATTCAGTACCTGCTTTTTGGTATTAGGAGTACTGCAGTTAATTTTTTGCCAGGCGCACAGAGCTTCTTTGTAGAAATCAATCGATATATCAACTTTAAGTAGCTTTAAGTCAAAATTACACTGCAGAAGAAACAGACCACCAACTGGTTGTAGATAGGAAAGAGGGATATGACTCCAACTTGCGGTTCCATTGCTGTCACTTAATCTTCTTACCCAAACAACTTTAAGCGCTTCATTGATTATTTGAAAATCCGGCATGTCTAGCCCTCCCTGCTCTTTCGGCCCTATCATTGTTCTGTATTTAATTTTAGCTTTCTTATTCCATACAAATTGCGTAATTGCTTGATTTACCATGGCGATGAATTTTGTTGGAAAAGTTAGGACAGATGTATTATAAACGAGTTTGGAAATCGCTAAGGATTTTAGAATCGTTATGCGACCATAACGTGTAAGGTTTCTAGGATAACACAAGTTAAGCAGGCTTTTCATTTTGATTAGTTTCTGTTCAAAATTCTTATTGTAAACAATTTCATCATTATACGAGAAATTAATTCCCAGTGCGAGTATAGAGTTAGCTGACCAAGCAATTCCCAGGGGTTTTGCTCTGTTTTTGCGGCTTGCGCCTAACCACATTCCTTCAGTTTTACTTTTATTTATTTCTAGGCCAGAACATTCTTGAAAGTTTGACAAAAGTTTGAATAAATTTGTTGCAGATTTCGTGTCAGAAACAAAGGCAGTTGCATCATCAGCGTACTGGAACAATTTAAATTCTTTGTCATGAATTTTTATTCCTTTGATGGTGTTGTCATTTCTAATGGCGTTAGCTAAAATTTCCGCGCATAGAACAAAGAGAGAGCCTGAGAGCGGACAACCTTGACGGACACCCCTTTCGAGTTCGAAAAACTCAGATGCGAATCCATTGTTAATAAAACAGCTGGAGCAATCGGTGTAAAAAGTTCTAATCCACTTTTGAATGCATGGGCCAAAGTTAAAAACTTGCAGCGCCCTGAAGAGGAAGTTCCAATCCACCGTATCGAATGCTTTTTTAAAATCAATAAAAATGGCTAAACCAGGTATACCTTTTAGTTCTGTTACCTTCATGATGTCTGTGATTAGCCTTATATTTTGACCGATGTGCCGGCCTTTGACATATCCGGTTTGGTCTTCATTGACAATGATTGGAAGAACACTTGAAATCCTGTGTGCTATAACTTTGGTAGCGATTTTGTAATCAACATTGAGTAAGCTTAAGGGTCTCCAGTTTTCAAGGAATGACTTGTCTTTCCTTTTTTTGGTATCACCTTGATAATGCCCTGTTTTTGCGTTATGTTCAGTTGTCCGTGTTCATATGCGCAGTTGAGACTTTGTACCATTTCTTCTCTTAGCAAAGACCAGAACCGCAAATAAAATTCTACAGAAAGGCCATCTGTTCCTGGGGTTTTATTTTTGGAACACTGTTTTAATATGAGAAAGCACTCCTCGTTGAGAAGCGGACGCTCAAGTTCCTCTTGTTGAGTTGCATCGAGTTTAGCAATATTTGAATTTTCAAAGAATAGTTCATAATTCGAGTCGTTACCGTGCGCCGCAGTATATAGGTTTTTACAGAACATTTTTCCTTGTTCTAAGATTGTTTTAGGATCGTTGATCTCCTTATCGTCGTTTGTTTTAAGCTTTGAAATGTGAGATTTACAATGTTGTCTTTTTTCCATATTCAGAAAATATTTAGTGTTTTTTTCGCCATTTTCATGCCAACGTGTCCTGCTTCTTATTATAGCACCTTTTGTTCTGTATTCAGCTATCGCATTATATTCTGCTCTGAGACGGTAAAATTTTGATATGTTTTCTTTTGTTCTGTCAGTCTTAAGCTGGTTCATCAAATGATCAATTTGTTGTTGGAGGTGCTTTTCGGTATTGCGGCGTTCCCTGTTTTTTCGTTTTGTATATTGAACACAGAAACCTCTTACCTCCATTTTAATCATGTCCCAGTATAGGCCTTTGTCATCCAAATAATCGTGTTTTGTTTTGAACTCCGGTATCTTACTCGATAGATCCTGTACAAACCTTTCATCACTTAAAATAGAGTTATTTATCTTCCAAAAACCTGGACCTCGTTGAACATACTCTTTTGATTGCAGGTGAAGAGGTATTGCAGAATGATCTGATATTGTTGAGGTGACGATTCCGGAATCTGTCGCAAGCGCTGACAATTCTTTTGAAACCAGCCAATAATCTAGCCTGCATTGCACTTTCAACGAGTTATTGCGCCATGTGTATTGTGATATTCTGGGGTGTTGTAATCTCCACACATCTTGGAGGTCAAAATTCGTGCACGAGTTTTTGATTTTGCTAATTACTGTCTTTTTTCTCTCAGTTGAAGTTCCGCCAATTTTATCCAAAGGTGCTAGAGCGCAATTGAAATCGCCTCCTAGAACAATTTGCATATCAGCGTGCCTCCTGAGACTGTCACTGAGCTTTGAGAAGAATGTAATTTGACTGTTATTGTCATTTGGGCTGTAAATGTTACAAAACAAGAATGTAGACTCAAATATGGAACCTTCTAGTAGTAAATCTCCCGTTTTTGTCAGCTCCAGAGCTCCCTATGCGTACATCCAGTTTGGGCTTAAAGAGAATTGCAACACATTTTGAATGATTTGTTCCGTGACTGTAAATGATGTTCCCTCCCCATTCAGATTTCCATATCGCTTCAACAGTTCGTGTTGAGTAAGTTTCTTGTAGGAATATTACGTCAAATTTACAATTATGAAGCCACCTAAACGACTGTCGTCTTTTTCCTGCTTGGTTTAAACCTCTGGCATTAAGTGAGCAAAAAGATGCTTTAAACGGGGTTGTCATATTCAAATCTTAATAAATTGGTTTGAATAAAATTGGAGAATTTTTGCGGTGATGACAAAGCCACTTTTGCATAGAAAAACTTTTGCATAGAAAGGAAACTTCTCAGTTTCAGCTCCACGGTAAATTTGACCATTAATTACAAGTCTGTCCACGTTGAACGAGGCTGAAGCCTTTTCCCTCTTGGCATTTCTTAGCACTGGTAGTAGCGCCTTCCTCATTTCATCTATTTCCTTGGGATAGTCATCTGGGACGCCGATCTTTAACTCAGGGCCGGTATTCTTCACGTGCTTAAATATACGGCCCTTATCTTTGTAAAAACTCAGCTTGGCTATAATAGGTCTTGGTCTATTCATTGGTGTCCTTGCTGAACGTTTAGTTGGCATACGGTGTACTCTTTCGAATTTTAAATTCGCCACGTCTTCCTTCGGCATTTTGAGCTCGTTGACAAGAAGAAGTTTTACGATCCTCTCTGTTTCGTACGGGTTACTTTCAGCTTCTGCTTCTCGCACTCCAAAGAATTTAATGTTACTTCGCCTTGACTGAGCTTCAGTTTTAATGTTGCGTATGGTCTGGATCTGGAGATCTTGCTGGACATATTGCAACATGTCTCTGGAGTTATTTAGTTCGGCTCTCATTTCATTCTGGTTGTTTCGCAAATCGTTTACTTCGTCTGTCGCCCATTGTAATGATTTCTTTAGCTCTGTATTTTCTTCCTTTAGCTTCGCTAACTGGTTCTTAAGGTCTTCAATTAGAGGACAAAGAGTCAAGAGCTTGTCAAGCTTCTGATTAATTTCTTCAAAGCGAACAGCGCTTGTCTGGTCGTCGTCTTGGTCAACTTGGTCGCCATGTTGACCGCAAATCATGTCAGAATCGTTAGTTTCTTCGTCCGTTTTGGAGCTGCTTCCTCTTTGACGTTTCCTTCTTCTTCCTCTTTTGGGCTCATTAGGTTTTCCACTATCTTCAGGCATTTCAATGATTAGCTTCGGGAACGTGGTTACTTGTTACTCCGCCATTTCGAGGGGCAACGAAAAACACGTCCGACCACTAGCCACGCTAGATATAACTACGACAAAACAAGCAAACAAGCAAACTCTGAGAAATTACAGTCAGTGTCAGACCAATATTCAAAATAAATTTGGCCTGATGTTGTATTTTTGCGCTTGTTTGTTTGCAAACGCGGATAGAGAGGACTATGTTTTGCCGTTTAATTGACATGAGGCAATAGTTTAAAAGGATCGTTTTTGTATAACTGCGGTCTTCATACGCGAGAAAACTTCAATGAGAAGTTAAAACGCAGGAAGCACTACTCATAGTAAACAGACTTCCTGTGCAGATAAAACGTAAGATAATCAATTCTGGCCATGAGGTGTTTGCGGTTGGCGGCTCCGACTAAAGACATATTGACACGAATTACGACAGTTCAACTGATACCGAAATTGTTTAGCGTCGACCGTCTATTGTGGGAATTCATATTTTTAAAAAGTTTTTAAAAAACTTTATTAGTACTAATAAATATTTTTTTTTGCCAAGAACTTTACAAGGTTATTTATATATAATTTCAATAAAATTTAAATTTATATTGCTACATACTAATAAATTGCAAATTTTGCAAACAAATAAT
>NC_138149.1:27192400-27197400 GCF_964199315.1 Orbicella franksi | reverse complement strand
GGAATAATTGCAAACTTCAGTCCCGACACAAATATCGAACGAGAAAATTATGAAAGAGCACCTTTGTGAAGGTAAAAGGTTCAATGCAAAATGAAAATCTAACAAAGGAAGTTGTAGGAGGACATGCAGCTCCAATAAAAACGTCATAAACGGGTGAAAGAAAGAAACCTCTCAATTTATTCAGTGTTAAGTTGAAAAGAAACTGACTATTGGTTTTAAGAGTGATTTTCTGAGAGTGTAGAGAATCGGAAGACAGTCACGAAAAATCGATTTTTCTTTTATTTCGCCAAAACATACCTTTTGGTGAACTTATTCAAGGAAAAATAGTTTAAGGTTCCAACGATATATTTTACGGCCAAATTTAAGAAAGTTCGAAATTTGCATATAATGGCGGTTTTCGCAGCTTAAAATGTTCAGAATTTCACGCTTCTTTACGAAAACAGCGGGGGCGTAAAAACAATCCTATGAAAACAAAACTTGGCTCAAATATTATTTCATTCTTATACTTTAAAATCATGTAATAAGTTTCTTGAAGTTTTGTTTGTAGCTTTTTAACGAAGGGTATTTGTACAGCCGCCATTTGTGTCTCTAATGGCAAGGAACAAAAGGCCAACTTCGACTAGTATAAATGGCCTCTGCTATATGTTATTTGGTCAAAATATCTACATTTTAAGAAACCTTAGTTATTGTTTTTTTCACCCGAAAAGCTACAGCTCTGGGAATTAAAATGTTCCCCATCAGTAAAATAAAATGTTAGGACATGTAAGCGAGTTCAATTTTATGCAAATCACAAGGTTATTCTTTGGAAGTCAACGTTTCAAAATAGGAAACAACGACTCACCATTACTTGCCTTCCTTCTGCTGCTTTAGAGGCGATTTTAACTTCCCAGTGTCCTTGTGAGCTGTTCTGTAAAATATTTCCAGTAAAACAGCGAGCATAAACGGCCATAAAATTCGACAAGGTCGACAATGTTTATATTTTGAGATGAGACACTGAGTGGCACACACAGTCCTGGCTGTTTTCATCGTCTTGCTCAGTCGAGAGTCCTTTAAAAATATGACAGAATAAACGCTTCAAACCGTAGTAAATTACTTTCTCATAACCATATGCCTCATTTCAACTCATGAGTAAATAAATCAGTCCCCGTACGAGGATGGATTTAACGTTAAATACGTGAGCCCCGATTACATTACATTGCACATTTTCCAGCGCAGGATTTTAGTCATATCCTGCACGTATTTGTTGCGGGTGTTTTGTTCCTCACACCCTACAGTAGGAGCGTACTTTGTACTACCAATATTTAGTATGAAACAAGTTCCATCTTTGTATCTTGTAGTTTAATCCTGACGAAGTCTCACTAGCAGACGAAACCAGTCGATTAATAAACTCAGTTGTACAAGATCATTAGTTACTGCTGCGTGCTGCCCATAAGTATTTTTACCCAGGCAGTAAGGCCTGGGTTTAAATTTCGGCTCCGTTTTTTTCCTTTTTTTTTTTTTTTTTCCACGTTCAGTCACAAATCGCCGTCTGGTTTCTAAAGCGCATGCGTACAGCACATGGAATTTTCAGAAGTTGTCGTCGTGAAAAGTTAGCACGGATTCCATGATTTCTAGGGCGATGAAATCACATACAAACGAACACATCGTTCGAGGTAGACCAACAGTAAAGGACGTTAAGCGTTTTCGGAACGGGTCGGTCTGCAAGCCTTACGAGAGATCAATTTACGAGCGAACATTTTGAGTGAATTTATCAAGAATCTTGTTATACTAAAGGAACCATCAACCGGGGCTAGCAACTCTTCAACTTGATAAAATGCATCTTCAGAAGCGTCATCGTATTTTTAGACGTGATCGTGAACCAAGCAGAATCCCAGCACGAACCCAAGAACAGTCTCTAAATAGACTTCTTCAAAAACATGATATTCGAGTTGTCAGCAAGCCAGTCAAGACATTACAACAGGAGTTTCCTTCTGCTAAATCTCGAACTCCGATTGAACTTCAACCAAATGTGGCTGATAAAATATCTTGTGCCGACTGCCCATGGAGTTATGTAGGCGAAACTAGGAGATGCTTTGAAACGAGAAAAAAAAGAACACATGAGGAATGCGATGTCTTACGCAAGAGGTTCCAACATCGCCAAACACGCTTGGTCTTCAAATCACTCTATTGACTTTAAAAATTCTCAAGTGATTGACGAGGGTTCTTCACGTATTCGCAAGACGTTAGAATCATGGCACACCGCTTCCATAGATCATGCAGATAACAATTCTAAGCCGCCTCCAATCAATACTCTATTCTTATAAAAAAGAACAATTAGTTTATTAACACTTATATTATTCCATTTTAATACATTCTTTTTAAAGTTCCACCTATTTTTGTATATATTTGTAGTTGTTATCTTTTCCATTTTTTATCCATCGAAGGCTGTAGTCTGACAGCCGAAAGCTCTGAAAGTTTTAACTTTATATACCCAGTGAACGTTTTTTTATAAATTT
The DNA here is from genome assembly GCF_964199315.1 of Orbicella franksi. Classification (NCBI taxonomy): domain Eukaryota; kingdom Metazoa; phylum Cnidaria; class Anthozoa; order Scleractinia; family Merulinidae; genus Orbicella; species Orbicella franksi. Next base: position 27,194,905 of record NC_138149.1, on the reverse strand, counting down.
TTAATGTGTTTTGCCCTGGCTACGGTTCTTCTATTTTTAAGAGCAGAAAGGTTAGAGAATTTGTTTACTAATATATCTGTTCGAGTACACCTAAATAAAACGCTCTGAGAAACTTCGTAAAGTATAATAAAGATAAAATCTCGAACTAAACGATATTCTCTCGTTATTTTCTTGTAACAGAGTTATGTGTCTTTACAAGAATGAAACTCATGTAGCGAATTATTGTACATTAAAGCTGAAAGAAACTATTGTATGTTGACCCCAGCAAAGCAATTCTTGCCTTGCACTGTCACGCAATCCCGAGTTGCGCAATAAAAAATTTATTCGAAAACCATTTAGTTGATAAAATCAAGAAATTGTGTTGTTATAGGAGATTAATAAAGATGACACTCCTCTAATTTTTAAGTCTGTGCGTTTTCCCAAGTTCAAATATTCGTCGAAATATTTTGCACAAATTTACAGAGACCAGTATGGAGCCGCCATGTTGGTGTGCTCACTGTACTTCCGCAGTACGTCAATATTGCAGCCGGAAAATAGCGTAAACATCTGGAACTTACTTTGGCTATCTAGGCGACTGATTATCTGTACTGAACAAACAAGCATTTACATAAGCACTTTTCCTAACACTTTAACTTCTGAATGGGCTAAGAATCACGAGATACGTATATGATTTCGACAAACGCGTTTGTGGGTATATGTCACGCACCGCCATAACTATGAAATTCAAAATGTCTCGCTTGCTTGAGAAACGCAAATAACAACGACAAAGGCTAAGGAAAATAGACTGAAACGCAAATAACAACGACAAAGGCTAAGGAAAATAGACTGAAACCTTTATAGGCTGATATAAAGACCTTGACTCATTTCACACCCTTGAACTGCAAACGAGTAATAAACTATTAATCGATTCCAAGAAATGCAATCAATAGCAGAATAGCTTAAGCTAAGCACTTCAATTCGATTGAATTTCGTACAACTTCAAATGCAGAACATTTAGCTCAATTGCAATATAGCTAGTGCTTCTCAGTATAACGACTGCCTGGGTACACGCAGCAAAGCGTCTAGTTATTTTAAAATTTATTTTAAATTTTTTTAAAATTTTAAAATTATTTTAAAATGTTAAAATATTTTAGAATTATACACGGATTGGGTTCGATTGGGTTCGATTGAGTTCCATTTCCGAACTTTCGATTGACTATGCCGGGAGTTATACCTCTTGATATATTTGTTTCATTAAGCTGAAATTCTTCCTTATTAGTATAAAACCCTTACCTTAAAGATATTATCTTGATCTTGTGACGTGTCACGTTCTTATAACGGTAAATCGGAGAATTGGTGGTGAATTTTAATTGTAATGATTAACAAATGGACGTTTCCGATGTAAATTTAATTTATTTACCTTGCTACGTTTAGAGTGATCTTCCTTGATTTCGTTTTTAGAAGAAATAAATGATCAAAAGTGGATTTTGCTGAGTAAAAATGACTTTTGACCCAATAAATTTTTTCTGCTAAAAGAGGGACGATCATCCCAAACGTTAGACTGAGGAAGGAAATGATTGACCCGCATCTGAAACAGGTTCTTGTTAAATCATATTACTAGAAACCACCCCCAATCAAAGAAGCATAACCTTGCGCCTTTTATCAGAGTTAAACGTGGAAAGGAAACATTGCTTTACGTTAAATTCCTCAATACTGACCGCCAGACGTATGTTGCCAGAAGGTACAATCAATACATGCTGCAGAGGAATATAACCGATCCAAGATCTTATAATGATCTCAAGTATGACTGCACACCGTTTGTTTAGTAGCACTCTCTCATGGGAACACTTCCTGGGTGCGAGAAACTTCAGTTGCATCCATCAGAGCTATCATCAGGATGTCAGACCTTCGATCCTGCGATTAAAATTCAATTCTTATGAAAAACAAGCGACTTTGGCGATTTGCCGACAAAAGTACCGATACAGGAACTGCTGGCTAAACAACCGGGAGATTTCGGTTTCCTTGAACATTCCACAACAATAAAACATCAATCAACCTCTTACCTTAGAACTTAAATCGCTATTTGGAACTTGAAGTTGTACTTCAACCAGAATTAATAAGTATATAGTGTTGTAATCCGTTTAAAAAAAAGGAAAGAAAAGAGACCGGCAATATGAGCAATCGGAAATGGAAATAAATAAACTGTAAGCTGTTCTAAACTGTTAACTGTTGGGTTTGTACCAGTTACGTCCCGTAAGCGAGACATAGAAACAACCAGCTGGTTTAAAGCCACAAAGGAAAAGAAGACTCACGAAGATGGCTATGTTTAAAGTTCTGCTTATAATTTATTGTTATGTCTGTAATACCGGATCATCTTTAAGATGGTTGAAGTAAAGTGCTGTTCAGTGATTTGTGACTGGAACTCTTTTACAGTTACGTAATCGTAACTGAACGATGGCCGATTCCTACATACATGTGAATATTAAATATCCTCCAAACTGTGGAGAAAAATATGAAGACATGATT
>NC_138149.1:27037400-27187400 GCF_964199315.1 Orbicella franksi | reverse complement strand
ATGTTGAAGCATCTCGGAAAGTGCACTTTCTTCGCTCCACTTCAGTAAGTCGAAAAAGGTCAACCGTCGGTCAGGATAACACGTTTATGTTCTTGCCAATTTAACACTTTAAAAAGGGCGACTTCACTAATATTTCAACGCAAATAAGTCAAAACAAACAAATAAATGGTATTTTAAAAGTTGTTAATCATTGTTGCTATTTTTACTTTGCAAACTACTTTTAAGTAGTTTGCAAAGTAAAAATACATCAATGATTAAAAAAAACAAGTTAAATAGAATGATTAATATACCATGTCGGCTAAGCCCATCAGTATGAGGGTTTTTTTGTTATTTTAATCGCCTTAAATTCAAATCCCTGACATTTACACTTTACACTACGTTCTATGGATACGTAATTATAAAGGTCTTTGAAAGTCATTATCAACTTAATTAACAAAGGAGAAAAAAGCTGAAATCACTGATAATCAACCCAATGTTGTAGAGCCACGATATGTTATTCTAGCATCAACACCCCCTCGTCTCTACCTTCTACGCCACGGCGTTTTAGCAGAAATTGTTAGAAAGCCTTTAAGTAGAATTGAGAACATAGTCTGCCATTTAGAACCTATATTGTCAAACGACGACGAAAACTACTTGAAAAGGAAACTTTTGCGAGGCTTCCATATTCTCTAACTCAGCGTTATTTCTCTCACGACTGACGTACGGTGATAGCTGCTCTGGGAAGCCAGCCAAATTGTCAATTTGGCTGAAACACGAAAAAGGTCACTAGGTTTGCTTGATAGAAAGAATTGTTAAAGTGGGTTCTGACAGGATAAGCGAAACTTAAAACAACCGTGAACTGCAAGGCACTGGAACACGATTAGCAACGGTGATTCGCGGACATCCTTTCTCCAGTAGTCGACTTTTTGTCAGTGCGGAACATGAATGCCGAAGTCGCAAAAAGTCGACCGTTTTCCACCCGACTGCAGTGGCGGAAAACCCACTTTGCCAAAGTGTACTTTTCTGCGATACAGGCTATGCTCGGATGAATTCTACAAACATCACGCAATTGGACTGAAGAGGACACTCAACAAAGCAATTTGAATAGTAAATATCAAAGCGTAACTCGTGTGGTGAAATATCCTGATTCTTTTATTTGTTTTTATTGTGTTCAATGAGCTTGTAAAGTGCGATTTGATGTTGCCGTACCGAGCCCGAGGAAAACGCCCTTAGGATCCTAATTGTTTCCTTCCTAATTGTTTCCTTCACCGTGCACTCTGAGAACTTTGAAGTCAATCACAAATAAAACATGTTTTAGCGCCCAAGTTGTTGTCGCCATGTTATAAAAGAATTGGTTCACGCTTTTAGCTGTGCGTATATCGAGATATTGATGCACTTGGGAAGTTTGAAAAGTACTCACGAAGCTAGAATTGCTTTCGGCTATCACCTCGAGCAACTCGTACGCTTCTTTCGTGCTCTCCAAACTTTCCGCGTTCATCCATAACTCGATATACCGCACGCTAAGGATGAACAAATTATTAGCATGCCGGAATAGTGACAAATATTTAAGCTATGTATATTGAACAGAGGTCTTAAATCGTAAACTACTTCCCTTTTCAGCACTGAAACAAAAGTGGAAATAACCGCAAGTCTGACCTGACAGAAGACGACGAGATTGCAAATTATGATGATAGCTATTTTTGCACGACTTGGGCTCTCTTCAAGCGGATATTATGCTCTTAGAACAAATTTCGAGGAAAAAGTCGCGATAGGAGAGCAACTAACCGTAAAGAGTTCCTTTACTGTAAAAAGTACACATGCAGGCAAACCGTGGCGACATGATAATAACCTGCGTTGAGTAAAGATTATCTACAGACTTATTTAACTTTTTTTTCTTTTTTCTTTTCTTTTCTTTTCTGGGTTTTTTTTTTTTTTTTTTTTTTTTCATGTCTTTTTTTAGTTTTTAGTGTTCCCGCGTGTCTCGTGATGTTAGGGAGTGTACCGTGTTCCTGATTTTATCTACGCCCAACTCGGGGAGTTTGGTTTAGATGCGGAGCACGTGCTGCAATTTTCACTGATCAAGATTTCTTAAAATGTACTCACGTTTATCTTGTGTGGAAGACCAAAACTTCAAAAGTGATGATTTGTGAATGTTTTGATCTTGATGGGCAGAGATCACTGACTCTCATAATGCATGACTGCAAGCACAAAAATTGTAAAAATAGTCATCATTTTGAGTTATTCATGCATAATAAGTTCCGTGAGAAATGTTAGATGACAACCTTTCTCAAACCTAACTTTGACCTAAATTTAGCATCTAAACTTCGTTTTCGATGCTAATTTATGCAAACACGCACCATTGAGGTTAATAATTTGTAACAAAATAAAGACCAATTTCCACTCAATCTTCAATATGCCTCGGCTGCCAATCCGAAGCTGTTTTCATTTATACGTAACTTGACAAGTAACTCGACCTCTGCCACCCGGAGCTCAGTGGACACGCCAAGGCCGAATATAATGTATTATTGACTGCGCAGCCTTTTTCTTCGAAGAAAGGAAAAGGTGGCGAAAATTACCGGCCACAAAATATATTCAGACGTCGCGTCGGCAGGGAAGAAAGAAGGCTTTCTAAGCTAAGGAAGCTTTGTAAATTACACACGTTTACTATTTTTTTCCTTTTGGTATTCGGCTTCGTCTACAGATCATTCTGATACCGGTCTTTACCCGCTCCAAGGTCCTGTGACTTTCTACACCTCCTATTTTTTCAATTATTTTTTCGATTATCAATATCGAACGCAAACGTAGCAAGCTCCGGAAAGCAATACTTTCAGTGAAGATAGGGCTTCAGTCAGTGGGTTTATACATCAAGAAAAGTGAGCGAAGTAAAAGAAGAGAGGGATCTGGGGTAAAGGCCATCTCTCAAGGGTCCTCTCATTATTCTTCGTCCGCTTCCTAACTTCGCGCAAGGTTTCTTCACAAGAGCAAGAAAACTGATTTACAGGCATCAGCAGTATCCACATATGCGTAATGAAAAGCGTTGTGATGTGTTTATTTTGTGGAAAATTGTTGAGGTATAAAAGTATTATTTTAAGTGTAGATGAACGAATCATGGCGCTAAAAATACGTGTTGCGGTGACGATGTTTCGTTGACTTTTCTTGCGGTGATGCGGTATTCGTTAAATTTTTTTGCGGTGTTGCGGTGTTCAGAACCTCCCATGTCCCCCTCAGTCATGTACTTGTCAAACTGAACGCCTATTCCTGCGACTATACACAGAACAGTTATAAAATAAAAAGATAACAAAACATTAAGCTTGTTTTAGTTTGTATCGAGTTCACCACACATTGATGCGTGAGGAGGAGAATTCTCAACCTTATTAAAATCTTGCTGACCTCTTTATTTCTAACACCTCTGAGGTCCTTTACCCTCAATCCATGAGTTTAGAAGTAAATTTTGCTTCTCTTTCAATCTAAAACTCAATTTACTTTTGTTCAAAACCTACACCAAGATCATAACTAACTCTCAGACTAGTTACTTTCTTTTCTATAAACAATCTTTTGCATAAGAGTCTCTTGAAAAGGAAATTTTGCATAGATATGATTATGAAATCTTTTGTTTTGGGCGACTCTAATCACCTATTTTATGCGCAACAAAGATGATTGATTTAGTTAGTTTTAGTGAATTAGATTTTCTGACGTAAATATGAGTGCATGCGCAACTTATGCCAATTATAATTGAAAAAATGTCGTAAGCCTGACGAATGATACTCAATAAATTCTATGCTGTCGAGGCATGAAATCTGCTTTGCAAAACAAACGACAAACGAGAAAAATTTAGGCTAAACTTTTCAAGATGCACAAACCTTGACTGACTCAGAAAATATGATCATTTTCTCTGTCAACATTGGGCGTAAGTGTTTCCACTTCCCCGCCAACGCACATGTCCTTTTCATGAATGAACAACGAAGTTTCCGCTGCGCCTGTTTTTAAATTTTGCTGTCTTCCGACAAAGATGTGCGTTATAGTTTCCTCGTCATTTATGTTCTGTGTAGTTACACTGTTTTCATTATATCTTTCTTTTAATTTCTTCACTGTTCTGTCGGAGGTTCGACTTTTTTTAATAAATTTCTTCGTTGTAAGTCATTGTTTTTAAACAATTAATTGTTTTCGTACTTGAAATAATTAGGGTCAAGTTAAAGCGGAACCGTTAGCTGTCATGACGGCTACTGACGAATGCATCAAATTAACTACTTCCTATTCTAGAGTGAATTGAATCGCATACAGTGTTTAACCTCTCTTTTCCGCTGATACTGTAATTAATATGTCAGTATATAAATAATTTAATACCGTAGCATAAGAATTACCACTAACTGCCATTACAAGTTAAGTTATGTGGATTGTGATCCATGTTTTGTATATTTGATCAGCAAAGAAACGTCAAGACAAAAAATGTATTAATAGTTTTCAGTGGTAAAGCAGTGTCGGATTTGGGGGGTTAAATAGCAGGCTACTTCCCTTCTTTTCAACTCCACATCCCCGGGAAGAAGCCGAATACGCAATGTTAAGCGTCGAGTACAAATGATATAGGTTTAAGGATTTGGAGTCGCTATGTATAATAAACAGAGGTATCTTAGCGCTTTAAATACTTCCCTTTTCAGCAAACAGGTGTTGAACTAGCCCCAAGTTTAGCCGACAGAAGACGACACGAACGACAATTAAAACAATAATTTGTGAACGACATAAGCTTTCTTCACTGCGGATGTCATGCTCTTAAAGAGAATAATGTTTATATAAAAGTCGCGACAGGAGAGAAACCAAACAAAAAGAGTTCCTTTAGCTAAAAAGTATACATGCAGGCAACCTGTGGTCACTAAATAATAACCTCCATTGAGTAAAGATTGCTCATACACTTAATTAACTTCTATTTTCATGTTTATTTAGTGGTCGGCGGTATTGTGTGATGATCACAAACGGGAAGACGACCCCCGCCGCTCATAAGGAAAAACATGTAGCACTTAACGAAATAAGTCATAGAGGACGTTTCCGTGCGATACAAATAAAAATGATTTCACTTAAATACTTAAAAGGACTCTCAACCATGAACATTTATCTATCAATGCAATACAAAGCCTAAGTCAAACTGAATGTCACGGCAACAAGCTGTGTCAGTAAAAGAAACGAGGTAGGACTGCTTCCGCTCTTAAGCTGGTCTTATTTTCGCCTGCAAAAAAGCGTCAAAGATCAGAGCAATAGCACAAAACTTTTAGCAGCTCCCAGGGATGTTTCTCAGACTTCAAGCCGACACATTTTTTTTCAAATGTTTCCGGGAACAAGGCGAAACCGGTTGAAAAGCATACATGTACAAAACATATTAAAACATTTTTTGCTCGCGTGGGATAAGCTCGTCATGACGTCAATACGGTGTTCTTTTAGTTGGGCTGTTTTCACCAACAAGCTCTTCAAAATCATGATCATCGGCAATAGTGTAAGGTGCTTTTATTTGCTGCCAGGGTTTTCACCTCTCCTATCCACGTCACATACATGTAGCAGGCCAGTTTTTAAGCAGTGTCGTAGTGCCTGCTTGCTGCGAGAGGTGAAAAATGATACTTTTTAATAGTTGGCGTAGGTTCGTTCGCGTTTAAATTTATTTTCTTTTGCATTCCTTTAACGTTACGACATCTACTACCGCTCAAGGATTCGCGTTACCCTTTTTTTTTACACATCCTTAACTAGTTTAATTTTATGCGTTAAACGTTTTTATGTTCATCTCATTTAGTTGAAGTAACTGGCAATCATCGTTCAACTATTTGGAAATACGTAAAAGTTTGACACCAAATAGCTTAAATATTTGTCAGTGTCCCGGACCTGTTTCTGGATGTTCCACTTCCATGACTGCCTCTAAAGTTAAGCAGGGTATCAACTTGAAGTTGGTAGAAGTTAAAAAAAAAAACATTGATCGACGAAGAGCTAAAGCTTGAAAAGTCAACTTCATAAGCTTCCTACATCGGTTTAGTCCTCAACCTTATCAATAGAAGCGTTACTGTTATCGTGTACACAGACTGAGAACGTCGTTTAAAATCAGTTTGAAGCCAAGCCGTTAAACCTGCAAAACTTCTGTCGAACACACCCACACCCAGCCTCAGTTCCAGAAAACGCAGAAGCACACTTTTTCAAATTGGGTTTTCCGTTTCGGCAGTCGTCGGATATGTCTCTTTCAAAAGCAGGGCTTTCATTTAGAATGAATAAGTGCATTATCACTAAACTGTTTCAAAACTGCTCCAGGCGCTTCGGAAGAGCCCCAAAAGGAAGCGCTTCGGAAGAGCCCCAAAGAGAGGCGAATTCTTGGGCAGTTACATGCATCCCACATATATGTATACTTTTATTGTGAAAATGGTATAAAAGGGAGCTTAGCCATGAAAATTTCAACATTGGAATCTGAGCTGACCGAAAAGAGAGAGCATCAAATGGCGTTGAAGGGGATTTTTGTAGTAAGTAACTTTAAAGAAACTTAAAACTTTGATACTGCTATTGAGATGTTTTCCCCAAGAGAATAGTTTGAAATTTTTTTCTGCAATGTCCTTTGGCCTTAGCATTAAACATTAATTCCAACGCAGAGAACCTTTATGTGCATTAAATGCCCTAGACTTTTCATGAAATGTTCTGACTAAAAAAACTTGTTAAACTCCTTTTCACTATATTTCTGTAACTGGATTCTGATATGTCTACGTTGAAAACAGCTGCTCGCACGTTTATCGTGTTTAATATGTTAGCAGAATCTTTTTTGGTGATTAAGAAGTGTTTATTTGTCTTGTTAATCTTTTCCTATAGATTGCTGTCGCGTGCTTGCTGGCTCGCATGGAAGTTGTATCAAGTCTACATTGCCTGAGTTCGGTTTGGAAACTGAGTCAGAGATGATGCGGTGGAGGCAATCTTATGAAGATTAACAATACCTCTAACTGTCCTACAGTTGCTGGCAGCAAGCAATGTGGAGTAACAGTGACTGGCACAGCTACCCAAGATACCAACACACGTAAGTTATTAAGAAAAAAGACATTTTTTTTTAAACTCAGTCGACTTCATAAGATTCGAAGTGAAGTTTATCGTCATGATAGTCGTACAAACGCCATTGATTCCTATTATAATTAGAGAAATTTGTTGTTCACACCAATCAAACACGTTGCAGGCCTAATTTCAATAATAAATAAGTAAAGTTACAGATTTTTGCTGATGGCCGGAGTGAAATAAGCCAATCACCAACAGTAGTCTCTCAGTCATACTCTCATAATACAGTCAACCCGCGATAGCTCGAACCTGTAATTAAGGGAAATTGAACAAGGTTCAAGTTGAAGGTAGTTTGAGTTATCTGGAGTAGGGAACAAATGACCAGAATGAGGGGAAAACGGTATTTATTGTGCTTCTATTCATACAGTCTACATTTTATCGAAATTTAATTGTAGAGACGTCGATCGAGTACATTTACATCAGTACATTTCTAACTTACCTTATAAATCAGAACGTACTAGAAACGTAGTGGAAAAAAAGAGAAAAGCAAAGCAGCAGGAGAAGTCAAGGTACTGAGAACTGTGCAGGGTTGAAGGGAAACTGAAAATTGCTTCGAGTTAGCGGAAGGTTCGAGTTATAGATGGCTCGAGTTACCGAGGTTAAAATTGTAGTAAATGGTTCCAGTGAGCGAGTGTGCGAGTCATCGGGAGTCGACTGTTTACGATATTTTCATCATGACGTGGAAGACATAAAATTTCTAGTGCTTACTGCAGTGGCGCATCAGCTCTCGTTTTATTTCGTTTCTTAAAGGATTTAAGATTGAAGAGCCGGACAAGAAGAACAAGCCCGGGTTGTACTGTATTCAGTTCACTGATAAACACGATTCTAATAAGAAATACGCACTAAAGGCCATCAATGGGGTTAGTCTTGCTTTTGAGGTGAGTTCAAAAGAAATCTAAAACACAATGGGATGCGACTGCAGAGAATCATGGTAGTTGCATTTATCATCTTGGCCTGGATATTTGTTTGGATGAAACAACTGCCATGATTCCGTGCCATATCTCATAGCGAGAATGGGTACCAATGGACTACAGCAAAACTAAACTGCTTTAAAATGCCAAATCATTTATTATGATTATCATCATCGTCATCGTCATCACTTTTATAATGAAGTATATATACCACACCCAACATTCGACCTATAAGTGGCTCAGATAGTATGTTTCATGTAAGGTCATTCCACTAAAATAGAACCTGTACTGAGACTTTTGTGAAACTTTGCCTATTGATTGTTTATGTTGTAGGAACTTAAATTTTGAAATAAAACTGAGGGGTCCCCATGTTCGTTTAGGTGCAACAGCCCTTGTTTATACCCATATAAATCCTTATAATACCATCATGATTGTAGTCACGATTCCTTGCTAAATTCATCTTTCCGACGATTGCTTTTTGTTCTACACTGAGAATTGGTCCATATTTATTTTACACAGAGAAATTTATTACTCGATTCAAAACAACACAGAAAAAAATGATAGGTCACCATACCAGTTTGCGAGAAAATGACGGTTTACCACTATGGCGAAGTCCAGCTGTAAAGAAAAAGTCGCCATTTGTTAATGCGCGCGCTCTAATCACGCGTCAAATTATGCGCAGTAGGGATGCGCAATGCAATACTGCGGAATGACCTTAAGTATGATTTCAGACAGAGTTACCAATAAATCTAACCATAAACAATCGCGGAAGTATCTAGACGAGGCCAAGCTTGTTTATGATTTTACCATTTAGATGACAAAGTTCTCGGGAGAAAAATAATTTCTGAAAAGTTTTGGAAACTGATAGAGAAGTGTTCCTTCTCAAGAAAAAGCAAATAATGCTCGCACGCCACGCAAATGTTGCTATTTGACACCTTGTTATTGGATAGCTAAGTTGCCCGCTACAAAGAGAGCGTGCTGATAACCAATTAGATTCGAAGTATTTTGATATAATTATGACTAAGGCCCCGATCGGCCTTTGAGAACACAACAATCATTGACGGCAGAAACACTTGTGTGTGTACCATTTAACGTTCAGGGTTAATCACACTGGGGACTGTCGTGAGTTTTGTTTTCCGTAAACAATTTCTCCGGATTAGTGTGCACGATATACCTATAAACCGTTGAAATAAAGCTGCGTTTTCAAATTTCTCCGGGATAGTGTGGGCTGGGCCTGATATGGAAAGTGCTCAAGCGTCGCTCTGCCGTAGCTCCTGTAGTCTGTTTAATTTTGCCACAGTGCTTTAGCCGGAAATTATGAATGAATGTGGCGCACAGTCCAGTTTTTTTTTTTTTTTTTGTATAGTTAATTAACTCTGTGATTTACTGACAGTTAGTGTTCTTCTTGATTGTAAATTATGTTTATATTGATTTGTCGTTCTCTTTCAATTGCATTCACAGGAAGGGGCCTGTCACGGTAATATAGGCAGTGATTTCCTGTTTGAAGAGCTGGCTACGACCAGTTACCCAACAAGATATACATACAAGCCGAGTAATTACGTGGCCAAGTGTCTAACAGGCGAGTGCCATGGAGGACTATCTCTGATTAGCGTTAACGATATGAAGGATAGGAAATGTCTCTTCCGAAAAATACCTGTGTAAGTTTTGTTACCAAACAACACTTAGCCGGCATGGTATTTAATTCATTGTATTTAACTTGTTTGTCATTTAAGTAACTAAAAGTAGTTTGCGAAGTAAACATAACAGATGAATAAAAATGTTCAAACTACCATTTGTTAGCCTGTGTAGCTTGGCGGTTGAAGGAAGTTTTTAAGCAATTTGGCTCCTCGCGGCTTCGCCGGCTTTGGCGTTCGTTATCACGGCCTCGCCGCTCTCTTAACGCGCTCAAATTGCTTAAAAACCGCCAAGCTACGCAGGCTACCATTTGTTTAATAATATGTTTTGACGGAGTAATATTTTGGTTAAAATGTTATTGAATTTAAATCTAACTGCGATAACTGGCTTTATCTATGTAGTTACATGAACTAGACCAGCACAGAATTAATTGTTTTAATAAAGTACAGAGAATTATACGGGTTTTTTACGCTGTAGTCGTATATCTCTCCTGTGTTTTTCCCCCCTTCCTGTTATCGATATCCTTAAATCAACCTAACACAAAAAACGAAATTTGCTACTAGACTACCTGCCGTATAAGAAATTGATATACTCGTCTCGTTTACTCTCGTATAATTTACAATTATTCACCGAATTGAGGTGAATTGGGGAGACGATTTACCTTGATGCGAAGACACAGTTTGTCACCGTGACATTCAGTTTGACCTAGGCTGTGCATTGGTAGATTACTGTTCGTTGTCGGTAAGAGTCCTTGATGGTTCTCTTATTTGTTTCGCGTTTTCCATAGCTCCCGGGTGGAGGCACTCCCAGAAAAGTTGTGCGGCCCACTTCCCATAACCCTTACCCTATTTTTGACCAAAATCTGCGATTTTTCCTACCCTATTTATGACCTGGCCAAAATTCGATACCCTATTCATGACAGTTGCGGCTGCCCCAGTTGCCTTAAAACTGAATTTATAAAGGACTTTTGTTGACGTTCTTATTGATAACGATGAAAAAGTAGCTTCTTCTAAGAAATATACCCAATTAATGACTAGAGTGCTAAAACCATACCGTATTTATAACCAAAATGGCCAAAATCGATATCCTGTTTATGACTATATAAAACGGTTAAAAACCCTACCCTTTGGGATCGCACATACCTATATAGCCCATATAAGAGAGCATTCCCCCCGGGCCATACCTGTTAAAGAAAAGTCAGCACGGTAACTTCCACTGTGACTTACTGAGTACCTGTCTGCGCGTAGTTAACTGTGTAGCTTTATAGTTTTCGTACCATATCGTCCAGCCAAATCATTCCATAAAGTTAGGTCAGTTTGGGATTCCGATAGCAAGAACATAAACTTGTCTTCCCGACCGCCGGTGAATTGTTTCCACCTTTTAAGACTTTTAAAGTGGAGCGAAGAAGGTGCACTTAGCGGGGTGCTTCAACGAGTTTCAACGTCATTATGCAATCCTATTAACTATTATAGAATCGGATATATTCCTCCGTCGCTTGTTGACCGTCGAGACACTCACAAAACAGGAAAAGGAAACGTGATAATTGAGAGATATTTCGTTAAGTGCTGTGTGTTTTCTTTATACGCTAAGTCTTGATAAATTATGAGTGAGAAGTCAGGCTTGTTTATTTGGCCTTGTGTTATCTACTGAGCAGGGGTAGTCTTCCGTTGGGGTCACACGAAACGCTCCTCGCCGAGGAAGCGTTACGAGACGACAGGAGACTATAGAATAAAGCGACTTGAAACGGAGTTGTATTAACCGGCTAGATCTAGTTTTAAAAGAGATCCAGCTAGAGATGGTTCAGGTTCTGTTAGCACTTAAAATCTCTTACAAGTCTTATTATGCATGACTGACTCAAAATAATGCTTATTTTCATTATTTATGTTCCTGCGGTCATGTATTATTAGAATCAGTGATCTTTATTCAACATCTAAACATGCACAGGGCATTTTGTCATCTTTGGAGACCTCACTTTTGAGCCATCGATCTTCCGCACAAGAGCACTGTGATTAAATCTCAAAAAAAATGGATCTGTGAGTTTCACGGCTCATTTTCCACGTCTAAAAGAAAATCCATGGCGCTTGAGCTGGGCATCGATAAAATTGGGAACACAGTCTTCGTAAAACACGCCGGAACACTGAAAACAGTAAAATTAAAAGTTGCATTAGCTCTTTGAGTAATCTTTACTCGATGCAGGTTATTATATTGTAACCGCAGTTTGCCCGCATGTATACTTCTTAGCGTAAGAAGCTCTTTGCGGTTAGCCGTTTTGATCTGACCGTTTGCGGTTAGTCTTTTTGATCTGAGCAGCGGTTAATCGTCAAACTGATAAATAGCTGGGCGTTATAGTTAAAGTGTACAAAGATCGGGAACATTGTTTAAAATCAGTTTGAAGCCAAACCGTTATAACTGTTGTTGGCAAAATTTCTGTAGAACTCACCCACGCGTAGTATATGTCGCAAAAAAGTACACTTTGCCAAAGTAGGTTTTCCGTTACTTCATGCAGTCGGGCGGAAAACGGGCGGCTTTTTACAACTTCGTCATTCATGTACTTGCGCTGACAAAAAGGCGACTACTGAAGAAAGGAGGTCCGTGAATCACCTTGCTATTCGTGTTCCAGTGTCAGCTTGCAGTTCACGATTGTTTGAAGTTTCCCCTTACCCGGTCAGAACCCACTTTAATAATGCTTCCTATCAAGCAAACTATCTGAGACTGTGGTCAAGGAATTTGCAGAAAGAACAGGATACTGGAATATGACTCAGGCAAAGGCGATTCACAAAATTTTTCACGTGAATCAAAGGATACTAAATGGCAGACGATGTCTCGTACCTTACTAAGCCTAAATATACCATCGTAAAATTGACCAATGGTCTTCTGTTCAAATGGCCAATGGCCTTGTTTTGAAATGGCCAATCATCTGTCTCGGAAAAAGACATCTACTGTTCAACTATTTTCTTTCTACTGTTTTAAACTGAATTTTCGCAAATATTTAAAATCCCCGAAGAGCATGTCTTGGTAGAGAAAAGTTCCTCGACATTGTCTACTGACTTCCTCATATTTCGACGCGAAACAAACCGAGCACAGAACAAATTAGGCTGAACAAAGAACTTCGTGAATAATGACGTGCTTTTAGTGTTTCAGTAGTAACTAATCATAACTGACAACTTGGCTAGCGCCCCAGAGTAGCTATTACCACACTTCAGTCGTGAAGAAAAAAAAGCTCCGAGTTATTATTTATTATTATTAGAGAATGTGGAAAGTTACGTTTTGTAGTTTTCGTCGTGGCTTCTGTGAAGTTGTCCTGTTTTTTTTTATCTTTTTCTTTGCTAAAAATCTTCTGATAATAAAAGTTTTCTATGGCGGACTATGTTCTCAACTCTACGTAAATTAACTGCTGCTACAGTTGTCATGTGAAAGGTAAAGACGAGGGGGTGTTGACGTTAGAATAACATATCGTGACTCTACAACATTGGGTTAACAGGTTGATTCATGTTAGGTTCCATTTCAGCATTTTTTCTCCTCTGTTCATTAAGTTGATAACGACTTCCAAAGACCTTTAAAATTACGTATCCATAGAATGTGGAATGTAGAGTGTAAATATAAAAAAGAAAAAGTAGTGGCCCATCCAGAGTATAACTATTCGTACACTTTTAGCAGTTCAGTCCAACTGGGATTTCAGTGGAACAGTTCGTACGATTCTGTGGAAGGAGTAAACCCCTGATAAAATCACTCGGACCAAGGGAGGGAACCAACAACAAACTCGACCCAAATCAATTATGACGCTTTGTAAAGTACTCCAACCCGCAAAGCACAGCTAGTACCTCCTCACTACTGCACTCCTGACGGTGGAATAAAACTTAATTTATGGCGTGTAACGGGCCAACTGTTTTGAGTGTACTATTTGCGAAAAGCTCTTTAAGAATCTTGGTAGAGAATATACTACTGATTGGTTCACAGACACAAAAGTAGAATCAGGAACATGAGGAGACGAAGGGAGGGGGCGGACCGAATGAATTCATGCAGGCAATAAGCGAATCCCCTAAAACTTCCACTCTTGTTTCTATTACACGGGAAGTGCAATTAACAGTTGATTTTGTTGATTTTATGATTGAGTAAGCTTGATAATCACTTAGCTAGGGTGTTGTGTTGAAACAACATAATTCGACATAACACAAATTGGATAAGTTTGTGGGTTCAGATTTAGTTGATAAAAACTTGGCTGGGAAATCAACTACCACAAACTCTCAGTTTTGGATCAAAACGTCAATATACGGGCAAGTGTCAAACCGTGTCTAACCTTGACAATGTGAAAAATAGGAAATGTTTCTTTGGAAAAATGTATATCTGTATAAGTTTTGTTAACCAACAACAGTTAGGTATTTAAATCATTGTATCTGTTCTTTAAATTAACCGGAAGTAGTTTGTTAAGTAAATATAACAACGATGGTAAAAACTTTCCAAATACCATTTCTTTGTTTGTTCAATGATTTGTTTTGACTGAGTGATATTTTTGTTGAAATGTTAGTGAAATCGAGCATTAAACATTTTTCAGGTAAACCGATAACTGGCTTTACCTATGTCGTCACAAGAACTAAACCAGCAGAGACTGAATTGTTTTGTGTTTTGATAATTAAAGTAGTAAATCTCTCTTTTAAGAATGGTGCTCGTGGCATAAGATGCGTGAGGTTTTGTTTTTCCAATGTTACAGATGCTGATTAAAGTGCTGAAAAGATAAGTGATGTGGGTTTTGATTTTACTGAGGCTGGCTATCGTAAGAAACCGGAATTTCCTGTTCTGAACTTGACAATTCCAGTTCCACTCTATAAGTTTCTATCTGAGACGACAACTGCACAGTTTAAATTTCCATGGCCCGAACGCGGAACAAGGTTTCACAAAACGTGAAAGAAGTGGTCACGGATACACTTTATTAGGGAATTTTTTTCTTTTCTTTTTCTTTTTTTTTTTTCTATCAGGGCGTCACTACACAAGACGAAGAAGAATCCGTCTAGTAAATACAGTATTTCGCCCACGTTTCTGGCTTCTTTGTTTGTTCAATCCGGTGCCAAGTACTTCTTTCATGTATTGCATCCTGTCTACCGTCTAACTGAACATAGTCGAGTTAGTTCAGAACCACGTACTTTTTGTATTTACTGCACAGGAACTTTCGGACGTGGTAAAAGGATGAATTCCTCGGCTGTTACATAAAATGCATGAAACAAAAGATCTTTATCGTGCGAACAGTATAAATAGGATGCCTCTAGGAGAGAAATTAAATTAACCCACAACGATTGATCTGGATTGACAAGGTGAAAACATAGGCGACTATATGGAGTACAGAGGAATTCTTCTAGTAAGTAATATTGTGAGTTATTAACTCTATAAGAAGTTTAACAGTTGATATCTCAAAGTTTTATTTAAATCATCTATTATAGCCGATCTAACACGCACTCTTAGTAACTAACTGTAGGCAACGGGCCGATTGCAGGCCTGCAAAGACAGAGCAAAACGCCAAATAGTAAACAACTTATTAACCTCGACCGTTCGGTCGTTCAAACCTATTGGTCAATAAGGCACTCGGTTTGAGATTTTTCCGTAAATACCTCACTCTCGGTTAATAAGTAGTTATAATTGCATGAGTACGCACTAAAACTGAAAACTTATGTCTATTTTTATCATAGCAAAAAGAGGAAAATGCTTGGGAAGCCCAAGCAGTAAACATCAAAGAAGCCAACACACAGGCTAAGATTTAAGTTGAAAGGTCCTCGACCCTGCAAATCTCTTGTTTTATGCTCATATACTAGGCATGAATTACCTAATTACAATGCTTCTATTGCTTAGTTGTATGAGCTCACGCAACCACTTTTTGTTTATTTTGCTAGGTTTTGTGAATGGTCAACCCCCAAAATAGCCAACAAAAACATACAACAAAGAGCTTTACCAGGTTTCATAACCATTTCATTCGATTTACTATAAAAAGACGCATTGATATATTGAGCAAATTTCGTCCAAGAGTGAATCGTGAATTCATTATTCCAAAATGAATTTGATTTCGCACATTTAGAATACTCGTTTCGAGAATCCGTTTCCTACATCGTCATCACCATCATTATTATTGATCCTTATCACCCCGGGGGAGCAGAGGACGTCCACCAGTGCCCTCCTACGCGCTCGGTTCTTTGCTAATGCTCTTTCCCAGCAGTAACCTACTCTTTCCAACTCCTGTAGCATGGATCGCTTCCAGTTGTACGCGAGACTTGATTGGCGTGATAAACAAAAAGTCTAAACCCTAATTAGTCTATTTGGAATGCAAAACACTGGGACTTTTCTTAAGTGTAAACACAAAGGTGGCAAGAAAAAGCTGCCGTAAAGATCACTGTTGAAGTAGGCTGGAAGGGCCTTTCGGTCAAACGTTTATAACTCCAACCTTTGAATGAAGAGCTAAATGAGTTCTCTTGCAAATCTGGTTTTCACAAGATATCGACTTCTGAAAATGTTACCGAGACAAAGGAAAAGAAACTTTAGTTTCGCGTTCGAATCAAGATGTCTGATAATTTCCATCGAAGAGTGTTAGCCAGAGGTAACTAAAAAAGTCAGGGTTTATATGATCAGCTCAATCAACCGGATTTTCTCTCAGCTCGATGCAAAACACTTGTTAATCAATCCACTTGATTATCAGCTCTTTATTTGAAAACTGATATTTTAAAGTAATTTTCGATGACGAATTCAATAACTCACCCTTGGGTCGAACGTCTTAAATTTTTTTTATCGTAATTTTTTTGTCAGAGAATAAAAACTGCAAAAAGAAATATTTTGCATTACGTTCAAATTATAATTATTTACGCAGTAAATTTGATTGTTCCAGAATATCGATTGAGCCTACCTTTTTATACTGTATACACCGAATGCAAATATGGCGGACCACTCGGTCGGCGCCCGGGACGAGTCGCATGAAAGCGAGGCTAGTCAGGCTTTGATGTTTTGTTTTACAATGCTTCCCCAGAAAAGTCTTGCTTCGTCGTCGATCTGGTCTGTTTTATTTAGCTGTGGCTACGAGCTGCTGTGTCTCTGAACGCCACGAGCAGGGATATAATTTTTTTACCGTTCGCCTCTTAAGTTTAGGGAAAATAGTGGATCAATGCAATTCGTGGAGACGAAGGAAAGGAGTTCACGATCGCCGCAGGAACTAAGGTTTGTTCGCTATATTTCACATTAGAAGATCTTAGAAAAATCGTATAAATGACGAGCTTATGTGGTGTCGGGTGGTGTTCCAACACGATTTACATGGCCAGCAAAGTAAAGAAAAGCTCCTCTTGAAAAAACATCCCATCCTCTGTCTCAAAGGAAGAAGTTGACTTCGCGTCCACTCGCACGGAATCGGACGAAACAAATATTAAGGTGTAATAACCAAGCGAATGAACTTCAACTGCCCCCATCGTTGTATCCAGTGAATGCTTTGAGCCAAATGAGAACGAATTGGAGCTAAATGCGGTCGCTTTCACATTTTCTAAGATCTTCCAGCCTGAACGAACAAACTTTAACAGGCGATCGTGAACTACTTTCCTTCGTCTGTTTTCCCTGAGAGGCGACCGCGGAAACGAAAAAAAAAAAAACTTTCTCTGCTGTGGAAGATTTCAATTCCTTCAGGTGGCATTCACAACAACTTATAGGGAGGGCGAAACAAAAACAGACTAGATCGACGACAAAGCAAGACTTCTGTCAAAACAAAACATCAAAGCCTGACTAGCCTCGCTTGCATGCAACTCGTCCCGAGCGCCAACCGAGCGGTCCGCCATATTTGCATTCGGTGTATAATTCTTTGATGTTATCTGTCTTGAAAATTTCTGGCAATTTTCCGGAACCTTAGAACTTCCGATTTTGAGTGTGAGAGCAGAAAAACAAACAAAAGTTCCCGTAGGCTTTGTACAAAGTACAAGTACTCATCAGGACCACGCATAAAAACAAAAGGAGCTTCTTTTCAAACTTAGCTAAACCTAATTTTTTTTTTTTCTCAGTTCTTGTCATTTTTATTCATTTCTGTAAACTACATTCTGCTTCCTTTCTAACGACTTTATTACAATGGTTTTATATTATTATAATTATTATTATTGCTTGTTTTTTTTTTTACTATTGCATACAATACTAACATTACTTACACTACGAAGACTTCTTACAATACTAACATTATCTACAATACTTACATTACTTACAATACTAATATCACTTACGCCACTAGTGACCTTACTTACAATACGACCGTTACTTACACTACGATTACTACTAACACTACGATTACACACAACAACTACTACAGATGCTCTACCTACACAACTGATAATACGAATCTTACTCTACATTGTACTCTAATTACACAATTACTTTTCGTGTTAACAAGATACTTTATATGAAATTACAATACAGCTATTTGAATTATCATGAATGTACATATAAATTTACATAATTTACAAGCAGCACTTACTCCTTTACAAAAAAAATTGGATTGTTATTCAAAACTAGGTTCCATTTTGCCTGAAAATGTTTTAAGCTTAAGATGCTCTGAGATGCTATAAGCTTTTCAATTTCATATTTTCTCTTGACCACATCTTCGAAAGGTAAAAAGAGAGGGATTTGTTTATTTTTGCGACAATTCTATAAATAAATTTTACCTAAAATGATAAAGTAATTGAGCAGGTTAGATCTCTGATCTAATTTTCCTAATATAATGTTAATATATTCCAGTTTTATTTGCTCCCTGATTACTGTCAACCAAAAGTTTTCAAATTTAGTCCAAAATTCAGTTGAGAAGGAGCATCGATAAAAGAAATGTTCTAATGTTTCTCGAGAGGTTTGACAAAACGTACAAAGATCACTTTGAATCCTTCCGATTTTTGCTATTCGGGTATTCAAAAACAAAATGTCGTTTAAAATTTTGAACTGAAAACATTGTACAAATGTTTCAAGAGCAACTGATTTTGCCAGTACAAACGCTTTTCGAGTCTCTTCTTCACTTAGGTTAAAATCTGACATTAGTTTAGAGAACCCTCTTGAATGTTTGGCTTTTTCTTGAATGAGAAAAGCATAAAAGTTTCTACTCTTGCTCGAGAGAGGATCAAAATCTTTGTTACCACATTTTAACTCAAGTGTATTTAAAACGTTTCTATCGACGATGAGATTCCTTAAATGCTTTGGCACAGAGCAACGAACAGCAGACCACGTCAAGTAATTTGAGCCTATTAGTCCCTTGTCCTTTGCTATGTTAAAGGATTCAACATTGTTCCGAGAATACATTAAGTCGCTGATAAAAATTACCCCAGCATTCATATAGTTATGATAACAGATCGGTTTGCCGTCTATCTTTATATTACAATTATTCCAAATTATAGAGTCAAAAGCTTTGGAATCCGTTGAAAAATTTGAGCGAAATTCAGACCACCACTGCAGCATTTCTAAATAAAAAATCGAATTAATATGATAGTCATTAATATTATAATTGCAGTGAAAAAAGAAAAAACCTCCATAAGGTTTGAGCAAATGTCTAAGATAGCTTTTCCATGGAGACAGTTCAGGATTAAAAATTTTCAAAATCCATGCTAATCTAAGAGACTTAATTGAAGTCTGTAAATCAGTGAGATCTAACCCACCATAGTCAGAACAATTAATTGTAGCTCTTCTGGTTATTTTATCAGGCCCTTTCCACAAGAATTTATATATTATCGTTTGAATCAGTGATATAAATTCCGAGGGAGGTCAGAAGATAGAAAATATATATACCAATTTAGGGAGAAGAAGACTTTTAATGATTGATACTTTACCAAATAAAGAGAGACCTCTCCAGCTCCACTGATGTATTTGTTTTTTAATTTCGGCAATCTTGTCGTAAAAATTTTTCTGAAAAGAGACTTCTTTGTTATAACTGTAGTGTACCCCAAGAGCTTTTACGCTTTTGCACCATTTTAAAGATAAGGGTCTCTCGGGGCTGTCATGACACGAACCAATCCAGATTGCCTCTGTTTTAGTATAATTAACCTTTAAACCTGATAGTTTTCCAAAACGATCAAGTAATTTAAAGAGATTTTGTGCGGATGTTAAATCGGATAAAAAGGCAGTGAGGTCGTCTGCATATTGGACAAGTTTCCATTCCTCTAAGTCTAATTTAAATCCTTTAATATCGATACTAGTTCGGATTGCTGCAGCTAAAATCTCAATTGCGATCACAAATAGACATGGCGACAGAGGATCCCCTTGCCTAACACCTCTGCTTAACTCAAAATTAGCAGAAAAAGATCCATTGTTTATAATGCAACTGGATACATAGCTAAACCTAATTGAAAATTCTGCTAAAAAGTTCAGTCCAAAATGAATATATAGCAAATGCAATAATAGAAAGGACAGCTCAATTGAAATTCTTGTGGTAGAAACGAGTAAAAGAAAAATCCTCTGAATTTATGTTTTAAGTTGAAAAGAACTACTGCTGGTTTTAAAATGCTATTTTTGGTTCAACTGCTTAGAGAATGAAAGAAAATCCTAGATTTTCATTGTGTCCAAGTGTTCAACATATGGCAAAACTAACTATAACGGCATCAGACTAGAAAGCCAAGGCCTATACAAACGCTTCGAGTCTTGTTTTGAAATTGTTAGAACGCGGATCGAGGGATATTTGTAAAGGATGCGTTGCAGAAGAGCTGTTCAACACAGACGTACTGAAAAGCTACTCCATCGTGTTAGAGCAGTCTCAAGTAACTATTGAATATTTGCAGTTGTTCCTGTGCTTTCAATGTTTTCTATAGCTTCACCTACAGGCGCAATAAACCTCGATCAATTGTGCTGATCGTAAATTAATTTTTCATGCGAGTTTGTTAACAATAATCTCGACCAGCGACGACGTTTCAATACCCAAACAGAAAACGTCAATGTCGAGTTAAGAAAAGTCATAAAGCAGTAGAACTAGAGTGAGGAGGCGCTTTCAGAGGATGGAAGAAAAATTAACGATTTTATCGGAGACAAGTTAACTGAAATTATTTAGTTTCACTTGTGAAAGTAACATTAGATATGGAGGCTACAGTCAATTTGGCAGTGGTCAACGCTTTCAAACACACTTTTAAAAGAATCTTCAACATAGGATGTAATAAAATATGACACAGCGGTTTCAACAGAGCTATTAACATTTAAATGCTCCATTCTAATGAAACCAGCCCATACCTCAGTTAGGGTCGATTTCCGCCGCTTTCTCAAGTTCGAAGAGCGGCTAGTAATCGACCCTACCCATGTTTCGGCAGATACAACCATGTGTTTTGGGTACTGTGGAGAAATAGCCAGGTGAAATAACACAGCCTTATTTACAGTTCACAAGTTGGGCTTTTTGTCTCTGGACTGAACTTCGATCTCCTAGGGATTCTCTGATTTTTTTGGCCTTAGCAGTGCAGATTTCTATTCCAAAGTATAAGGAAATTCTTGGCAAGTTCCTCCAACTGGCCAAACATAAAAACAAAACATATTTATTTCAATTTACTGTTGATAATTTCAGCTGTAGATTAAAAAAAAAATACAGATACACATTTTTCAACTTAAGAGCAAATTCCCACAAAAATCAAACAAAATCAAATTCCTTCGGCAAGGCTAGAAAACTCAAATTCGCTCGTTTTTTGCATATAGCTAGCCCTTAACAAGAGTGCAAACAGGCTGTAGTTTTTTCCTTGAAATAGTTTTGTCTTTGCGAGAAAAGCGACATTTACGATTTAACTTTCAGACTCAATTTCATGCAATTTAGCGAGTCCCAACTGGGCTGAAAATCGACCATTTTCATTCGATTCGCATTTCGCAGCTATTGAGCGCAGAAAAGTTGTAATACAACCATCTTATTGCAGAACTATTCCTTGACTAAAAAAGGACGATATCAAGAAGATTGGATTAATCGAATTATTTAGCGGTAAACAAAACCAGGGTGTTCTCCAATATTGAGTTAATCAGTCGGTGAAAACAATTGTCATTTTGACCATGTGCCATGTCTCTGAATTCCAAAAGATTTTAGATTCTAACTATACTAGGATAGGTCTTTCAATATATGTAAAGTTCAGCTTGGGCAAATGATTAGGCACTCGTCAAAAAAGTATCCAAAATCGTTCACAAAAGACACAAAATCACGCCAACAGCTTCCAAGTGCGTGACCAAAAGTATTATCATCGTATCGGCAAATTACTTCAGTTCGAAACGTCAGCATTACCAAGTAGTATAAATGACATACACATAATAATAGCATGTTCACCTACCTCGGTTTGTAATATCCTGAATCTTGCAAACTGATTCTTTCCCTGCATAAAATTTTTAGCGGCGTTCTTGTCAGTACTCATATGATATTCGACTTTGAAGAAAAACAGTTACTGGCAAGTCCCATACATCATCTATCTGTGTTATTTGTGTCGTTTGATTGAGCCAGTAGTAACTGCTAAAGCGTTATTCCACGCGCGACTTTCGGGTTTCCATTTTGAAGACGTTTGAAAGTCCTCCATTTTGACTGAAGATGTGTTATCCGAGACCCGTGCTTTATAACATATTTTACATGGGGGTGAGGGTCGGGATTTCAGAGCTTTTAACAGAGTTACTTTTCTTTGTTTGAATTTCAAGCCACAAAGACCTGGTTCGTGTGTAGCATTTTATCGCTTTACTTAAGAAAGGAGGCCCTGAACTGGAACTAACATCGAGATATTAGAAAAATTCCAACGATTTTTCTTTCGGAATTAATTCCCACTCTACCCTTACCCGGTGCGCAAAGACTTTTGCTGGACAATATGCAAAAAAGAGACGCGGAGCCATCGAAGATGGCGGTTTATTTGTTACTGCTAATTACTGGGGATTTCTGCCTGATAGCGGGTTGAATGATTGTACCAAACAACAAAACGGAAAATGGAGGAACATTTACGTAGGAACTTGGTAATATTGAGCGATTTGGGGAATTCAAAATCACCAGACGAATGCGTAAAGGTTATGCAAACCTAATGAACACCGTTGAAATGACAGGATAGGAACGTTGTTTGACAGTCAAGACATGATAACCCAGCTAAGGTAAACATATATCTGTTGGTTTATGCTTAAGTCGAGCTGATATTCCTGTGATATTTCGAATTGAGGTGATTTAATGGCAAAAACAATGGTAGTACGTTTGGTCACGCATTCCACTGCTGGCGTTATTTTAATTTTTTTGTGTGTGATTTGAATGTTTTGACGAGTGCCTAATCATTTGCCCAAACTAAACTTTACATCTATTGAAAGACCTATCCTAGTATAGTTAGAATCTATAGTCTTTTGGAATTCCGAGACATGGCACATGGTCAAAATGACAATTGTTTTCACCGACTGACGAGCTCATCGTTGGGGAACACTTTGGTTTTGTTTATCGCTAAATAGTTAGATAAATCCGATATTCTTGAGACTGGGCTTTTTTGGACAAGGAATAGTTCTGCATTAAGTTGGTTGTATTACAGCTTTTCTGTGCTCAATAGTTGCGAAATGCGAATCAAATGAAAATGGTCAATTTTCAGCCCAGTTAGAACTCGTTAGATTGATGTCTGGACGTGAAACCGATAATGTCCTTTTTCTCGGAAATACCAAGATATTTGAAGAAAAAAACTACATAGCGTTTTTACTTTTACTAAGGCCTACTTATATGCAACAATAGGGCAAATTCTATTTTTCAAGCCTTACCGAACTATTTTTGATCCTTGTGTAAATTTCCTCTTAAGTATTCAAACTATTCTGTTAAGATAATTGTCTGGGGTGTGATAGCTAGGCTCTTATTACAGGCCAATAAACAAACAACATTTGCTGTAGTACTGATTATTCCACCAGACAAGGTATTATGTTTCAACAAAACAAGGAATTGTCTCTTTGAAAGCCACACACATAGCCTCCAATGTAGAATTACTGCAACCAGCTCCGCTGGAAATAATTAGAGAAACTTCGTTACATTAACTTCTTGAAGGATGATTATACAAGACAAGGAGGCTCACTTGAAGGCTCAAATATGGCAGTTGCAGGTCTGAAATAGATAACGTATACAAGATTCCATTAGAAGGCAGAAATGGCACAGTTGTGACCTTTCTTTTGACTATAGCAACCCCCTCCCCATCCTCTTGTCTTCATCTTCACATACACTGTAAATGCTAAAACATTGAAACTTTTCCAGTTCTATTAGTGGCTTGAATTACTAGAAAAGACTTGCTACCGAGTGATATTCAACAGTATTTGTGCTACGGTTAACAGTGAAGGTTGTATGTAGGCAATTGCCTTTATTGCCCTTTCATTGAAAATTTGAAATGCGATTGTTAATCTCATTTACAGCATTTTCATTTTGTATCTTGTTTTATCTGTGAAATGTTGAATAACTATTTATTTCCATCCTTAATTAGAATGACCTGACTACACCACCGGGTGTATATTTCTGTCATTTTGCAAAGTTAAATCGAGCAATAGCATATTTCATTTGCAGGCCTACACTTAAAGACTAATTGCACAAATGTATGTCAAAGGATGATCTTTGGTTATCCCAATAGCATTTACCTTCCAACATAAATATTGCATAACCATAGTATATACTGTAGAGAATATGGAGTTGTTGCATGAGCTAGTGCATGACAAATGTCCCAACATTGTGAAGAATTGTGAGACATAACCCCCTTCATCAGTCTACTGTGCTTCCGGTGAAACTCCCAATTTTATCAACGCCTTTGCAGCAATAGAAAAACAGTTATTACATGTTGTTTTAATTCTGTTTGAACAACTGTCTTTTTCTGGATCTTCAGAGCATGGAAAATAACAGCAAAACAATAGCCTATCAGAAATTAGTCTGTATATTTGTTATATTGTGGGGCAAAATCCAGCTCGCAAGGCAAAATAAACATGATAGTAAAGCTCACATCATTCGGTTCCCGGGTTCGGTTCGAAAGCTAAATGTACGTGAAATGTGAACCTTCGACAGATACGGTAGCAGTTTTTCTTCTTAAAAAAAGAGCACGTATTTTTTCTGGGAGAAATAAACTGGATAGAGCAAAGGACAAATAAACAAGCAATGCAATGCACGTGCTTTGGAACTTGGGGGCCGGTGAAGAAGTTTTACCAAAGTTTCTACTCGAGTAATCTCTTGGAGACGAAAAAGGCGATTATAAGACTACCTAATGAAACACAAAAAGAAAAAAAGAAAAATTCATCGTGTATTATAACGAGACTATGACAGTGTAAAAAGTGTACAACTACATACGCTGCACAACAGATTTCAAGAACAAGAAGACGAAAGACCTTAGTGATCCACGACTTGGAAAAACTACTAAAACATCCCTGATAAAAATTTCCAAAAGCTATTGTAGGAGCATATTAATCCTACAAACAGCGCATTTTTTAAAGCCTGAAGTCCCAAGCGGCTGCGGAGAGGAAGAAGAGACAATATTGTAATTTAAAGCTTCGTGGCTGGCGGAAATGTGAAGAAAATTTAGTTCGAGGTTGAAGCAAAATCAGCTCAAATTCAAAATTTCCCTGTCATATAGGATCGGGTATCTGACGATTGTCTCAATTTATAACAATAAAGTTTCAACATCTTGAGACTAACCTTCATAGTTTGTCTTCTCGTGTGAACATCTTGAACTTCGTTATATCAAATGGCAAACTCCACTTCTTTGGACCTTTTTCTCGATCTGTTCGCATTTTGATCATTAATACATCCTCATCCGAAGTCCCGACAAATACCATGAATATCCACGGAGTTATAAATGTATGTAAACCTGTTATAATCTTTCATCTCTCTTGACAAGATCTTTCTCACAGCGTAGATCGCCCGTTTAAAAACCGGCGCAGCGCGTTCAAAAAACAAATGGCGCCCAACTCAAATTATTCCACTCATCTCGCGCATGCGCAAACAGAGTGCCCATGTGCTTACATACACAGTATTAGAATAGGGCATGGAATGAGTCCGCGTTTTTATGTACAGTTTCTAAAGATATGAGCATGGAACACGTTTCCCTCAAAAGCCTCGTTGACGGAAATTTGATGGACACAAATTGATTGTGAATCGTCGCCGGGAGACCTCAAACCATAGCTTCGTTTTCAACGGGACAAGAAAGAAGCAAAAAGATCTTCTGGCCAGATCGAATCTTAGCTAATATTAACCAGTTTATTGCAATGAGGCCGTGTAACTCGGGTATGACAGAGGTCAAGTAAAGTAGATGGTTCCTTTTTTTCCTTTCTCGTTGGATCGAGACGTCTAACTGGTTGAAGAAGACACTATTATTCGTTATGAACCTGATTCTTATTGTCTTCAAATAGCGCATAAATGGTATTATGAAAGAGACCTACAATCCCAGACAAAACCTTTGGAACACGAAGCAAGTTTTCCCCTCTCTCCACTTACAATGTTGATAATCAGGTGATTTTTTTCCCTTTTTGTTTAAAAAAACGCGACATCTTCCAACATTGAATAGGGAGGATGGGGGATACGTGATCCAGCTTAACTGACCCAGCTACTTTTCTCCCGGATTGTCTGAAAGAGATATTCGAGGAAAATTTCCGGTGAAAATAATGCCAACGATCGTCATGGCGTCACGATATTTTAGAATTTGTTTTCAGGCCAATGACGTTCAGTTTGTTTCTGGAAATTGGACAGAACTTTCCTACGTTAATGTAGAATAAGTCTCGGTGCAGACACTCGTGGAATATCTCTCGTAACCGCCTGTATTAAGTAAAACGAAATTTGCGATCTGCTTCAAGCAAAATGGCATTTAAAGGAAGTTAGAGCTCGTGTCTATTATTTAAGACATTTTCCAGGACTATCAATTCGCAAAGTAGCAGATCTTTGTGTTGTTTCACGAAGTAGTGTTAAATGAATTAACTGAAGCTTATCCGTGTACAGTAGTCAGATATATTACGATTACACGCGATACGACAACTACAGGGTTCGATGTATTTTAAAATTAACGCGCACGAATAGCCACAACGGTTAACCATTTGAAAGTCAGCGTTTTGCAGCCTAACCTTCGCTGTTCTTCCCAATTGGCCAACTACTTTTGTTCTACCCGATTGTCCCAGCTACTTTTGTCCGGGATTGTAGCTCTTCCTCTGGAGAGAGCACTTTTGTTTTCATGTCTCTAAAGACCGGTAAAACAACAACTGGTTTTATTTTTAACACAAAGTTGGTCTTTATTTAGGTATTAAATGACTACCGAAGCTAACTGTTTTACCGTACTATGTTGCAGGCGGAAATTCAATTGCTTTATGAACCTGCAAGTTAAGATGTTTTACACCCCTGGAGCCTCTCAAGGGATGAGCTCGTTTTCAAAGGGTTTCCGTAGTAGTGCTTAAATGAAATATTCTGCCACTCATTTCTCCAGTTTAAGTTCAAATGCCACTTGAACTGATAAGGAGGCAAGTTAAACACTGAACTGACCCATAAACACTGAGAAAATTCTCTGAATTTTTGGCCTCTTTCAAATGTGGTAGAAATTTCCTTTCCGGATGGTTGTTTGATTTTAAAACTAACATTTTTGTAGAATTTAAGAACTTCCGTTACACTTTACGGCAAAACGTTTGGACAAATCCGACAGCCACGCAAGTTTACACACGTTTGCATCTTCTCTGTTCTCTACGACATAAGTTTAAACGTAGATATACTTCGTATCAATAGAATAAACACTGTTTAACACAATATGAGGCTCACCAACAAAATGCTTTTGACACTTCAATGAAGTTAACTCGTTCATGGCCCGCCATGAAGAAAAATATTCTAGGAAATGGCTTGTGCCTTCTGCAAGTTTCCGTACAACCCGACCCTACAAAGGCGCGGCAAAATCGCAATATCTTTAGTAGCACCTTGCGCAGCAACCCTTAAAGGTACATCAAAGACTGATGCGTGGGACCACTTAAGAAAACCCAACAAGCTCCTTCATCTAGGGTCATCAAGCTGCAGGCAGCAAGTTTTCCACCTTGTTGTTTTTCACTTCAGTGTAGGAAACGTCAGGAATGTAAAAATAAACGCTATACCGGTTATATATACATGCAGTGTGTAACTGATGCTGCAGTTGTAGCTAATCTCAAACTGTATGTGTAACTGATCTGCTTGAAAAACGCGAAGATAGTGTGAACACCACATGGATTTCAAATATGTATTTTTGGTAGGTAAAATGGGATTCTCTTGTTTTGCAGTTTAATTTGGAAACTTATTAACAGTTTTTTTTCTTCAAAATTGGAGTAAAAGGAGTCTTCTCATCTCTGACTCCGTGGTTTTTAGGCTCATTAACAGCTCTTCGCAATTCGGTGTCTCCCTCAGGGCTTCTTTTAACTCCATCTGAAGAACAAGAAATGTATATTTCATATCATAGAAAACGCAACTTTAACATTGTTTCAAAACAATTGTGCCAAATGTTAGACAATGATGTCTTGCCCTTCAGTTATGGATTGTAAACTACAAAAATGCTTACAGCATTTGTTGAAATTTGTCAAAAATAGGTTTTAGAAGGAATTTCTTTGTCAAGTTGTGCCTTTTGCCCTATTTTTTTTCTTTTTGTACTATTATTAAGATACTGATGACATTCTTTTGCGCTTATTTCATCCACAGACCGTAGGTGTTTGTTTCCTGGCTTGTGTGCAAGTCAAAGTACCCAGTACAAATAGTATCTCGCTCAGCTCACTTTGGCGTCGACATGATTGCACAAGCGGTGGAGGCAACCTCCTTAAGATTTCCACTAATCAGTGTGTATCCTCTTCAGGACAACGGCGCTGCAAAGCAAAATGCAATGGCGGGAGAACAACTGACAAAAACACTAGTAAGTGAAACATTCGATAACTGTATGAGTTCCGCTTACTTAAGTTTAGATAGCGCTTTGCTTCCAAAAAGTGCAAAAAGAGTGTCAGAACTTTTCTTGGAAATAAACCTCAGTCTTCAAGACATCTAAATGAGGGGATTTCTACAAATTTTAAGCATTCAAATGGACAGTTTATTGTCTGACTCAGTCAAGGAAACCCAGCTCTGAATAGCAAAAAAACTGCTCGAGTAGGTCGATTTCGGCACAAGGCCATAACTTTTGAAATGCTAAAATCGTAGAGGGAGTTTTGCATATTTTTGTCGATAAATGATCACACTTTTCAGCGCTACAGTGCCACGGAAAATATCAATTTTATGCTTTTGGAGACGTAGCGGCGGGCCCTGACAGGCGAAATATTTAATGGCTCCTAATACGACTGGAAAATCTTTTTTTTCCAATCAAATCCTTTCCACTATTATCATGGTAAAGTCATTCATTTGCCAGAATTTCAGGCCAAATTGTTTTTGATTGGAAACTTAGTGGGTGGTTTTAACAGAGACAACACCCTTAGAGAATAAACTGAAAATAATTCACGATAGCAATTAGAATGGAAGTTAGGGTATTTATACATGTGTAGGCGTCTGATGTTATCATAATCCCGTGTGTCGAAAACCGTGACGTGCGAATAATGCCTTTGTTCAGAGCGCATCCGTTATTTTTTCTTACTGTTAACCGTTAACCGTACGTTATTTCCTTTCTTTCTTGTGCCGCAAAGCATTCATCTGATTGTTATGGAAACACTTGCAAAATCTGAGTCTTGTTCTTGGCGGGTACACTACATACCCGCTAATTCGAACTCAGTGTTTCGAATTCCAGTTATTCCAAACCCATGTCTCTTGGATTTGCTTTAGCTTTTTCAGTCATTTACAATGGGTTTATTCGAACTGATTTCTGTTTCGCTTGGCCAAAATCAGTCCCGTCTATTTAGAGTAAATTAACAAGAGTACAGTAGAGTACAGTACAGTAGAGTACAGTAGAGTAGAGTACAGTAGAGTACAGTAGAGTAGAGTAACGTAGGGTAGGGTAGAGTAAGGTAGGGTAGCGTACAATAGAGTAGGGTAGCGTAGGGTAGCGTAGCGTAGAGTAGAGTAGAGTAGAGCAGAGTAGAGCAGAGTAGAGCAGAGGAGAGCAGAGCAGAGCAGAGTAGAGTAAAGTAGAATAGAGTAGAGTAGTGTAGAGTAGAGTAGATAGAGTAGCGTAGCGTAGCGTGGAGTGGAGTGGAGTGGAGTGGAGTGGAGTGGAGTGGAGTGGAGTGGAGTGGAGTGGAGTGGAGTGGAGTGGAGTGGAGTGGAGTGGAGTGGAGTGGAGTGGAGTGGAGTGGAGTGGAGTGGAGTGGAGTGGAGTGGAGTGGAGTGGAGTGGAGTGGAGTGGAGTGGAGTGGAGTGGAGTGGAGTGGAGTGGAATGGAGTGGAATGGAGTGGAGTGGAGTGGAGTGGAGTGCAGTGCAGTGCAGTGCAGTGCAGTGCAGTGCAGTGCAGTGCAGTGCAGTGCAGTGCAGTGGAGTGGAGTGGAGTGGAGTGGAGTGGAGTGGAGTGGAGTGGAGTGGAGTGGAGTGGAATGGAGTGGAATGGAGTGGAGTGGAGTGGAGTGGAGTGGAGTGCAGTGCAGTGCAGTGCAGTGCAGTGCAGTGCAGTGCAGTGCAGTGCAGTGCAGTGCAGTGCAGTGCAGTGCAGTGCAGTGCAGTGGAGTGGAGTGGAGTGGAGTGGAGTGGAGTGGAGTGGAGTGGAGTGCAGTGGAGTGGAGTGCAGTGGAGTGCAGTGCAGTGCAGTGCAGTGGAGTGCAGTGCAGTGCAGTGCAGTGCAGTGCAGTGCAGTGCAGTGCAGTGCAGTGGAGTGCAGTGGAGTAGCGTAGCGTAGCGTAGAGTAGAGTAGCGTAGCGTAGTGTAGAGTAGAGTAGAATAGAGTATCGTAGATTAGCGAGGAGTAGATAAGCGTAGGGTAGCGTAGCGTAGAGTAGAGTAGAGCAGAGTAGCGTAAAGTATCGTAGAGTAGCGAGGACTAGAGTAGCGTGGCGTAGCGTAGAGAAGAGTAGAGTAGAGTAGAGTAGACTTGAGTAGAGTAGAGTAGACTAGAATAGAGTAGACTTGAGTAGAGTAGAGTAGACTAGAATAGAGTACAGTAGAGTACAATAGATTACAGTAAAGTACTGTATATTGCACTAGAGTAGGGTACAGTACAGTAGAGTAGAGTGGAGTACAGTACGTTCGAAATGAAATATGATAATAAAGTATAGTTTTGATATAGTATTTAGCTGCATAAGCATTTAACATATGTGGTCTCTGTATATCAATAAACAAATATCGCAAGTAGAACATGAGCTATTAAGAATTCCAATTGGT
This sequence comes from Orbicella franksi, assembly GCF_964199315.1. Lineage (NCBI taxonomy): Eukaryota > Metazoa > Cnidaria > Anthozoa > Scleractinia > Merulinidae > Orbicella > Orbicella franksi. The sequence goes on along the minus strand of NC_138149.1, from coordinate 27,156,642 downwards.
AGGAAGCTGACCGGTTGGCTTAATTTTACGCTAATGGACCATTTTACTGTTTCCTACTTAGTCACCTGGCCTCTGAATGGCAGCGAGGCTGGAGGCAACCTTGTATTGATACAGACCTCAATGGTTTTGTTGTGTAAATCAAGTTGTTCTTATGCTAACTATTTGGCATTTAGATAAGAAAAGCAGAGAGGTCTTTATCAAAGCCAAGCCACCTTCAGCCTCGCTTGCATCCATGACCCAGGCAACTAAGCACAGAACGAAAAAATGGCCTATTGCGATGTGTTACCAAGGATTCCAAAATCTGAGGATTTTTTCAAATGCCCAGAATCTTGTTTTTGTTCTTCTTCTTCTTCTTCTTCTTCTTCTTCTTCTTCTTCTTCCTCTTCCTCTTCCTCTTCCTCTTCTTCTTCTTCTTCTTCTTCTTTCAGATGTGATCTATCTGACGTTGTAATAATGCTAAGGCGATACTTACCTAAATAAACTTAAAATGAATTAAACTTAAAAAGTTAAAATTGCAGTACGTGGTTCGAGTGAGCGAGTGTTCGAGTCATCGGGAGTCGACTGTTTACGATATTTACATCATGACGTGGCAGCCATAAACTTTCTAGTGCTTACTGCAGTGGCGCATCAGCTCTCGTTTTATTTCGTTTCTTAAAGGATTTAAGATTAAAGAGCCGGACAAGAAGAACAAGCCCGGGTCGTACTGTATTCAGTTCGCTGATATACACGATTCTAATAAGAAATACGCACTGAAGGCCATCAATGGGGCTAGTCTTGCTTTTGAGGTGAGTTCAAAAGAAATCTAAAACACAATAGGATGCGACTGCAGAGAATCATGGTAGTTGCATTCATCATCTTGGCCTGGATATTTGTTTGGATGAAACAACTGCCATGATACCGTACCATGTCTCATAGCGAGAATTGGCCATTAAAAATGAAATAGTGTGATTAGATGCATTTACGCCGCTCTGGGTACCAATGGACTATAGCAAAACTAAACTGCTTTAAAATGCCAAATCATTTATTATGATTATCATCATCATCGTCATCGTCGTCACTTTTATAATGAAGTATATACACCACGCCCAACATTCGACCTATAAGTGGCCCAAGTAATTTGTTTCATTTAAGGTCATTCCACTGATATAGAACCTGCACTGAGATTACTGTGAAAATTTACCTATTGATTGTTTACGTTATAGGAACTTATGAGGCGCCCTCTGTAAATTTCAACTATGGCCATCTGGACCAGAAAAAATCAAATTTCTCAAGCCTTCTGAGATGAATGGTCTAGATAAGTGAATCACAAAAATATAACTTTCAGTTCGATTCGATTCGTATTTTAGCGCTGGGGCCACCCTCTTGGTTTTGCCCCTCTGAGAGGGCTTTCAGCGGCAATTTCAGGACACATTTTTAACAATTTACCATACAAAGAAAACGATATAAATCCAGGTAAAAACCCTTTATTCGAGACAAGCAACTGTTTCTTGTTACATTGAGAGGCTGTTTTGGCAATTTGATCATCACCTGATTTTTTTCCAGAATTTTAAATTTCTTCCCTTTCGGACTACTCATGAAGCGCCATAAAAAAGGCAAAGTTTAAAGGAAAATTAAATATCGCCAAAAGTACATCACTTGAAATCCCAAAACTACCCTCCACTTTAAGAGCAATGTCTCACCTGTAAAAACATCCAATAAAATTTTGGGGTAGTTAAAACTGTAAAATGTTAGAAGAAGAAGTTTAAGCTGTGCTTTAGTCAACAAAGACCGCCGTCCTAATTAGCATAATACAGTAATAGCCCACGTATAAAAACCTGAATTTTTGAGTTTAGCCTAAATAGGTTCTTATATAAATGGTACTTAAAGCATATTTAGGCTACCAAGGTTCTTAAAATAGGTTCTTATATTTTCATATGAATTTCATCTGAATACATAGTGTATTAGAAATATATATTAGAAATATCATCTCATAATACAGTATAAATCATTTATTTGTACCATAGAGCAATGCCTATAGGCAGTTCAGTGCAGGTACAGTATATGTCCTTAACAAAACATAACAAAGAAACTCATGTTGAGAAGCTGATGCATTGTCGGCCATTGGGAGCTTACGTTGTTTTGATATTTTGCAGTTTTTTATTTCATTGGGATATATTTTGATATTTTACATTTAATATTTTGTGATTCTCACAGAGTTGGAGATGGTCAGAAAGCTTTCTTTGATACTGTAGTAGAGTACAGTACTTGCAAATACTTGGGGAATTATTTGGATGGCAAACACAATAGACATACAACATGGTACTTAAGCTTGAAAGAAAAAACAAGTTATGTCAAGTTATTCAGTAGTTTCTACCTATACACTTTTACAGCAACCCCACTGATAAGAACCTAACTTAAAATGTTAGCCTTAATAGGTTCTTATGTGGAGGGGGCTTAAAATGAAAATTTTAGCCTAACAGGTTCTTAAAACCCAGGTTCTTATACGTGGGCTATTACTGTAACGTGAAAATAACGATGCACAGAGAAAATAATGATATATTCCACTTACCTCGCGACATGTCGACAACTGGATGTTCCACGATGCCTCATGTTATATTTCCAGTATGTTTCAGCCACATTTTCGGTGATTAGTGTAGGAAATCACTCTCAGACATCGCCACAGTTAAGCAGATTTCAACTCTCCGAAGCCCGCTTCATAACATCTATCAATATTATTTGTCTTTCGTCTCATAAGCCGCCGTTTACAAGAAGTTAAACAATTTGCTGAGATCCTAACTGACCCAGAAGTCTGCTAGCAGCCTTTAAAATCCTCCTCTCAATCGAGGATTCTCATCAAGAACTCGTTTAAGCTCAGTTCTGGTTTGATCTGTTGTGCACCCGCCATTATTCCACAGATTGCGTTACATTTGACAAATGCACATTCCAACGGGTAGGGGTAGGACGGGTAGGAAGTGAAAATGTAGCCGACATTAAAGCCATTTTACGCATTTCTGTGGCTAAACTAGTAACCGGCCTTCCCAGAATGATTTGAACATGAGTTTCTGCTTGCAGGCATTTTCTAGGTTATTTTTGCGGGGTAGGTGGGAGGAGGGGGGGGGGGGTTGTGCATTAAAAAAATGAAAAAAATGAAAACGATAGACAGTATCAGGTCAAAAGATTATGATCTGTGTATCTTGATCAGCTTTATCAGTTCATCAGTAAGGCCCCATAAGGGGTTTTCAGGATATTGAATATTTGGGTAGAAAGTTAATAGGATGCAAGAAATTTAGGGGAAAAATTAATGGGGTAGAGCATGTTTAGATCAGATAAAGCGGGACAGTTGTGTCTTTCGCTGCCGGAAGTGCCATCAAATTTTGCAAAAAACAACAGACTGACGAATAGTGAGCAGGAAGTAATGGTAAGCGACGTTTTATCGAAACTCCTTACATTTTCTTAGCCTTTTCACTTTTGCATCAGAAAAGAAAATGCTCAGAAAATTACTGAAGGGCAGTTAAGGACGGTACCTTCTTTTTTGTGGGCACACGGTCTGTACATTACGTAAGGTATGGTTTAAAAGCCAGGCGCGCGCTTGGGTTGGAACTAGTGACGTAATTAACTACTCTAGCAAGCGTGCATTCTCGTCCCCAGAGCCCACGATCCTTCTGGCCTGCTGCAGGGATCGAGAGCTCTGGGCTGGTCCAACACCGGACGTCAGTGATTCACGGACTTCCCGTCAAATCTGGCAAATCTGATTGGCTGAGAATACGAAACGAATACTCTGCGCATGTTTAGGAAATCGGGTCTGGCCAGAGCTCTGGATTCCTGCCGCAGGCCAGAAGGATCGTGGGCTCTGGGGACGAGAATGACCAGGCGTGCGACTTTAAAAAAAAAGCACTGTTGCGACGATTCTGTTATTAAATACATATCAAAAGTGGTTTTTATGTTACCACTTACCACGTAGTTTAAAGATGTTTTTAAATATGTTCAGTTTTCTGCATGTTAAGGCGAACCTTAGGAGAATCTGCTAAGAAATATCTTTACCTTTTTTTCAGAAAAACGCTACAGTCAGCAGTAGCTAATTATCTCGGAAAAAAATTATGACTACCCCCAGTTTTCTTTATGGATTCTAATAACCCTGGCTAAGATCTACTTTTTCCACGTTTTCTTAATCTGGTGGAAACACTTTTGTATTTTTTAGGCACCATTCGTTATTAGCCTGAGGCACCCCACAGCCGCTAATGTCGTTCAGTTCTGTGATGGAGCACAGCTGCATGTCAGCACAAGACTAGTTTTCAACCCTATGCAGGGCGCTTTAAAATACCCGCATCCATCAAGCGAAGTACTAATGTTGACGCTTAGCTTTTTTAAAGACATTATAGATGCGTTTAAGGCACAAAAGTTGAATGAGTCATAAGAAATTGGATGAGTTAACTGACACTTGTCAAAAATATCTGCAGCTTGATTGTCAGCGGCTGTTGTGTCTTCTTGGAGGACTTTCTCCTGTCAGTTTCTGAGCTTTGAAGCCATTCTCGAGAGGAAGGATTAAATGTGACAAGGAGTCAGGAACTCATCACAGGTGAACCGCTTAATTCTGGCCTCATCTTTTGAGCGCCTCATCTTTTGTGCTACAGAAATTGCTTCGACTTTTATGGTCGTCTCCTGACCCGAGAAAAACTTTTCTTCAAGGTAGTTTTTTTGTTTTTCATTGAAACGAGTGGCCTTTTTCGTCACTTTCAGGGTCCACCCTTTAGGTTTAATTTCTTCAGCAGGGACTGGAAGAGTAGAATTTGCTAGAACAGGGTGAACACCACGATTGTCGCTATATCATATTTTGGCCTTGTCAAATAGGGTTTCCCTTTCAGGAACAAGTCAACATGAACCGTACTGTAAATTGTTCTTAAGTACTTTTTCTCAGCATTTCCTTATCTGAGGCAAAAGTGGAACCGCTTAGAAAAAGGATTTTCAATACAACGCCGCTTATCACTACTTCTTGCGCACTACTTGTCAGTCTGTTGCCTCTCGCAGCATTTGATGGCATTTCGGGCAGCGAAAGACACAAGTATAATGCTGAACAACAACAACAAAAAAAAACAAGTAAGAGGCTTTTTATTGGAGTTCTGTCCGTATTCTATTTGTAATAAATGAAAATTCTCGTCAAAAACTAATGGCTGTCAATGAGATTAGGATATTTGTTTAGTATGGAATGTTGTGCCTCGATCTCTTTGCACACACAAAGGTTATCATGGAAGAAATTAGTGTTAAACGGTACAGATTTCGGGACACATTTAATTTAATTCTCTGTTTATTTCTCCAGCCCCGTCTTTATCTATCTATTCAGTGTACCAAATGTGGGCTTCGAAATTACTAACAAGGAGCTGCGTTACCTAACCTCAAAATCCCTAAAATCTGATACAAAACTTTCATATTCCACCGTGATATAAGTACTAAGAGTCCAGAATAAATGCTTATAGCAGTTGACATACTTTTATTTTATCCTAAATAGCAGACCATTGTTGAGGCCCTATAGTAGGAGGAGGGGGGCCGGAGGGTGTCGGTGTATCCCTTATCCTATTAATTTTAGTCCTAAATATCTTGTATCCTGTTAAATCCAGCTCAATGATTTCCTACTCAATTAATGTCCTGTTTTATCTGATATAAACGTGCTCTACCCCATTAATATTTACCCTAAATTTCTTGCATCCTGTTAACGTTTTACCCAAATATCCAGTATCCTGAAAACCCCTATTAGGGCCCCACTGATGAACTGCTAAAGCTGATCAAGATAGATACACAGATCATAATCTTCTGGCCTGATACTGTCTATCGTTTTCTTTTTTCATTTTCTTTTTTTTTTTTTTCTAATACACGACCCCCCCCCCCCCCCCCCATCTCCCATCTACCCTGTAAAAATAACCTAGAAAATGCCTGCAAGCAGAAGCTCATGTTCAAATCATTGTGGGGAGGCCAGTTACTAGTTTAGCCACAGAAATGCGTAAAATGGCTTTAATGTCGGTTACATTTTCACTTCCTACCCGCCCTACCCCTACCCGTTGGAATGTGCATTTGTTAAATGTAACGCAATCTGTGGAATAATGGCGGGTGCATAACAGATCAAACCAGAACTGAGCTTAAACGAGTTCTTGATGAGAATCCTCGATTAAGAGGAGGATTTAAAGGCTGCTAACAGACTTCTGGGTCAGTTAGGATCTCAGCAAATTGTTTAACTTCTTGTAAACGGCGGCTTATGAGACGAAAGACAAATAATATTGATAGATGTTATGAAGCGGGCTTCGGAGAGTTGAAATCTGCTTAACTGTGGCGATGTCTGAGAGTGATTTCCTACACTAATCACCGAAAATGTGGCTGAAACATACTAGAAATATAACATGAGGCATCGTGAAACATCCAGTTGTCGACATGTCGCGAGGTAAGTGGAATATATCATTATTTTCTCTGTGCATCGTTATTTTCACGTTATTATGCTAATTAGGACGACGGTCTTTGTTGACAAAAGCACAGCTTAAACTTCTTCTTCTAACATTTTACAGTTTTAACTGCCCCAAAATTTTATTGCATGTTTTTACAGGTGAGACATTGCTCTTAAAGTGGAGGGTAGTTTTGGGATTTCAAGTGATGTACTTTTGGCGATATTTAATTTTCCTTTAAACTTTGCCTTTTTTATGGCGCTTCATGAGTAGTCCGAAAGGGAAGAAATTTAAAATTCTGTAAAAAAAAATCAGGTGATGATCAAATTGCCAAAACAGCCCCTCAATGTAACAGGAAACAGTTGCTTGTCTCGAATAAAGGGTTTTTACCCGGATTTATATCGCTTTCTTTGTATGGTAAATTGTTAAAAATCTGCCCTAAAATTGCCGCTGAAAGCCCTCTCAGAGGGCCAAAACCAAGAGGGTGGCCCCAGCGCTAAAATACGAATCGAATCGAACTGAAAGTTATATTTTTGTGAATCACTTATCTAGACCATTCATCTGAGAAAGTCTGAGGAATTTAATTTTTTTTGCCTCTTAAATTTTGAAATAAAAATGAGGGGTCCCTATGATTGTTTAGGAGCAACAGCACCTTGTTTATACCCTTATAAATCCTTGTAATAGCACCATGATTGTAGTCACGATTGCTTGCTAAATTCACCTTTCCGACGGTTGGTTTTTGTTCTACACTGAGAATTGGTCCATATTTATTTTACACAGAGAAATTCATTACTCAATTCAACACAACAGAGAAAAAAATGATAGGTCACCATACCAGTTCGCGAGAAAATGACGATTTACCGCTATGGCGAGGTCCAGCTGTAAAGAAAAAGCCGCCATTTTTTAATGGGCGCGCTCTAATCACGCGCGAAATTATGCGCAGTAGGGATGCGCAATGCAATACTGGTGAATGACCTTAAGTGTGATTTCAGACAGAGTTACCAATAAATCTAACCACAAACAATCGTGGAAGTATTTAGACGAAGCAGAGCTTGTTTACCATTTTACCATTTAGATGACAAAATTCTCGGGGAAAAAATAATTTCTGAAGAGTTTTGGAAACTGATAGCGAAGTGTTCATTCTCAAGAAAAAGCAAATAAAGCTCGCACGCCACGCAAATGTTGCTATTTGACACCTTGTTATTGGATAGCTAAGTTGCCCGTTACAAAGAGAGCGTGCTGATAACCAATCAGATTCGAAGTATTTTGATATAATTACGACGAAGCCCCTGATTGACCTTTGAGAATACAACAATCATTGGCGGCAGAAACGCTTGTGTGTGTACCATTTAACGCTCTGGGTTAATGACATGACTATCGTGAGTTTTGTTTTCCGTAAACAATTTCTCCGGATTAGTGTGCACGTTAGACCTATAAACCGTTGAAATAAAGCTACCTTTTCAAATTTCTCCGGGGTAGTGTGGGCTGGGCCTAATATGGAAAGTGTTCAAGCGTCGTTCTGTTGTAGCTCCGGTAGTCTGTTTAATTTTCCCAGAATGCATTTTTGTATAGTTAATTAACTCTGTGATTTACTGACAGTTAGTGTTCTTCTTGATTGTAAATTATGTTTATATTGATTTGTCACTCTCTTTCAATTGCATTAACAGGAAGGGGCCTGTCACGGTAATATAGGTAGCGATTTCCTGTTTGAAGAGCTGGCTACGACCAGTTACCCAACAAGATATACATACAGGCCAAGTAATTACGCGATCAAGTGTCTAACAGGCCACTGCCATGGAGGACTTTCTCTGATTAGCGTTAACGATATGAAGGATAGGAAATGTCTCTTCCGAAAGATACCTGTGTAAGTTTCGTTACCAAACAACACTTAGCCGGCATGGTATTTAATTCATTGTATTTAACTTGTTTGTCATTTAAGTAACTAGAAGTAGTTTGCAAAGTAAACATAACAGATGAATACAAATTTTCAAACTACCATTTGTTAGACTGTGTAGCTTGGCGGTTCAAGGAAGTTTTTAAGCTATTTGGCTCCTCGCGGCTTTGCCGGCTTTGGCGCTCGTTATCACGGCCTCGCCGCTTTCTTAACGCGTTCAAATTGCTTAAAAACCGTCAAGCTACGCAGGCTACCATTTGTTTAATAATATGTTTTGACGGAGTAATATTTTCGTTAAAATGTTATTGAATTTAAATCTAACTGCGATAACTGGCTTTATCTATGTAGTCACATGAAGTAGACCAGCACAGAATTAATTGTTTTAATAAAGTACAGAGAATTGTACGGGTTTTTTACCCTGTAGTCCCAAATCTCTCCTGTGTTTTTTCCCCCCATCCTGCTATCGATATCCTTAAATCAGCCTAACACAAAAAAAGAAATTTGCTACTAGACTACCTTGCCGTATAAGAAATTGATGTACTCGTCTCGTTTACTCTCGTATAATTAACAATTATTCACCGAATTCACCGAATTGAGGTGAATTGGGGAGACGACTTACCTTGCTGCGAAGACACAGTTTGTTACCGTGACATTTAGTTTGGCCTAGGCTGTACATTGATAGATTACTGTTCGTTGTCAATAAGAGTCCGTGATGGTTCTATTATTTGTTTCGCGTTTTCCATGGCTCCTGGGGGGAGGTACTCCCAGAAAAGTTGGGTGAGGGTGTGCGGCCCACTTCCCATAACCCTTGCTCTATTTATGACCAAAATCTGCGATTTTTCCTACCCTGTTTTCCTACCCTATTGATTAATTCACCTTCACATTTCATTACCGAGCTTAAAATTCACCATCTTTATTAGCTTATCACCACTCACGATGACTTGGATAGCGTTGATCCTAGCAGGATGCAGGACACCTTTCATATATGAACTCAGTAAATGACCTTGCTCTCCATGAATTCTCGTAGCTCAGTGAATAGAGCGCCCACCCGGCGTTCGGGAGGTCATGGGTTCGATTCCTGTCGGGGATTCAGAATTTTTCTTTGTCCCATGCTCGTGTCGTGTTGATTAATTCACCTTCACTATTTATGACCTGACCAAAAATTCGATACCCTATTTCTGACAGTTGCGGCTGGCGCAGTTGCCTTAAAACTGAAGTTATGAAGGACTTTTGTTGACGTTCTTATTGATAACGATGAAAAAGTAGCTTCTTCTAAGAAATATACCCAATTAATGACTAGAGTGCTAAAACCATACCGTATTTATAACCAAAATGGCCAAAATCGATATCCTATTTTTGACTAAAACGGCTGAAAAAGCCTACCCTTTGGGACCGCACATACCTATATAGCCCATATAAGGGAGCATTCCCCCCGGGCCATGCCTCTTAAAGAAAAGTCAGCACGGTAACTTCCGCTGTGACTTACTGAGTACCTGTCTGTCCGTAATTAACTGTGTAGCTTTATAGTTTTCGTACTATATCGTCCAGCAAAATCATTCCATAAAGTTAGGTCAGTTTGGGATTCCAATAGCAAGAACATAAACGTGTCTTCTCGACCGCCGGTGAATTGTTTCCACCTTTTAAGACTTTTTAAGTGGAGCGAAGAAGGTGCACTTAGCGGGGTGCTTCAGCGAGTTTCAACGTCATTATGCAATCCTATTAACCATTATAGAATCGGATATATTTCTCCGTCGCTTGTTGACCGTCGAGATACTCACAAAACAGGAAAAGGAAACGTGATAATTGAGAGATATTCCGTTAAGTGCTGTGTGTTTTCTTTATACGCTAAGTCTTCATAAATTATGAGTGAGAGGTCAGGCTTGTTTATTTGGCTTTGTTTTATCTACTGAGAAGGGGTAGTCTTCCGTTGGGGTCACACGAAACGCTCCTCGCCGAGGAAGCGTTACGCGACGACGGGAGACTATAGAATAAAGCGACTTGAAACGGAGTTGTATTAACAGGCTAGATCTAGTTTTAAAAGAGATCCAGCTAGAGATGGTTCAGGTTCTGTTAGCACTTAACATCTCTTATAAGTCTTATTAAGCATGACTGACTCAAAATAATGCTTATTTTTATTATTTATGTTCCTGCGGTCATGTATTATTAGAATCAGTGATCTTTATTCAAGATCAAAACATGTACAGGGCATTTTGTCATCTTTGGAGACCTCACTTTTGAGCCATCGATCTTCCGCACAAGAGCACTGTGATTAAATCTCATTTTCCACGTCTAAAAGAAAATCCATGGCGCTTGAGCTGGGCATCGATTAAATTGGGAGCAGAGTCTTCGTGAAACACGCCGGAACACTGAAAACAGTAAAATTAAAAGTTGCATTACCTCTTTGAGTAATCTTTATTCGATGCAGGTTATTATCTTGTAACCGCAGTTTGCCCGCATGTATACCTTTTAGCTTAAGAAGTTCTTTGCGGTTAGCCTTTTTGATCTGACCCTTTGCGGTTAGTCTCTTTGATCTGAGCAGCGGTTAATCGTCAAACTGATAAATAGCTGGGCGTTATAATTAAAGTGTACAAAGATCGGGAACATTGTTTAAAATCAGTTTGAAGCTAAAAAATAATAACTGTTGCTGGCAAAATATAACGACTTCCAAAGACCTTTATAATTACGTATCCATAGAACGTGGAATGTAAAGTGTAAATATAAAAAAGAAGAAGTAGTGGCCCATCCAGAGTATAACTATTCGTACGCTTTTAGCAGTTCAGTCCAATTGGGATTTCAGTGGAACATTTTGTACGATTCTGTGGAAGGAGTAAACCCCTGATAAAATCACTCGGACCAAGGGAGGAAACCAACAACAAACTCAACCCAAATCAATTATGACGCTTTGTAAAGTACTCCAACCCACGAGGCACAGCTAGTAGCTCGAGCCTTCTCACTACTGCACTCCTGACGGTGGAATAAAACTTAATTTATGGCGTGTAACGAGCCAACTGTTTTGAGTGTACTATTTGCAAAAAGCTCTTTAAGAATCTTGGTAGAGAATATATTACTGATTGGTTTACTGACACAAAAGTAGAATCAGGAACATGAGGAGACGAAGGGAGGGGGCGGACCGGATGAATTCATGCAGGCCGTAAGCGAATCCCCTAAAACTTCCACTCTTGTTTCTATTACACGGGAAGTGCAATTAACAGTTGATTTTGTTGATTTTATGATTGAGTAAGTTTGATAATCACTTAGCTAGGGTGTTGTGTTAAAGCAACATAATTCGACATAACACAAATTAGATAAGTTTGTGTGTTCAGGTTTAGTTGATAAAAACTTGGCTGGGAAATCAACTACCACAAACTCTCAGTTTTGGATCAAAAACGTCAATATACGGGCAAGTGTTAAACCGTGTCTAGCCTTGACAATGTAAAAAATAGGAAATGTTTCTTTGGAAAAATATATATCTGTATAAGTTTTGTTATCCAACAACAGTTAAGTATTTAAATCATTGTATTTGTTCTTTAAATTAACCGGAAGTAGTTTATTAAGTAAATATAACAACGATGGTAAAAAAAAACTTTCAAAATACCATTTCTCTGTTTGTTCAATGATTTGTTTTGACTGAGTGATATTTTTGTTGAAATGTTAGTGAAATCGATCGTTAAACATTTTTCAGGTAAACAGATAACTAGCTTTACCTATGTCGTCACAACAACTAAACCGGCAGAGACTGAATTGTTTTGTGTTTTGATAATTAAAGTAGGAAACCTCTCTTTCCAGAATGAAGCTCGTGGCATAAGATGCGTGAGGTTTTGTTTTTCCAATGTTACAGATGCTGATTAAAGTGCTGAAAAGATAAGTGATGTAGGTTTTGATTTTACTAAGGCTGGCTATCGTAAGAAACCGAAGTTTCCTGTTCTGAACTTAACAATTCCAGTTCCACTCTATAAGTTTCTATCTGAGACGAAAACTGTACAGTTTGAATTTCAAGCACGAGAAGATAAAACTGTAAGCCTTTCAGTATGAGGGGTTTTTGTTAAATTTAACCTCCTTTAATTCAAATGCCTGGCCCGAACGCGGGACAAGGTTTCACAAAACGTGAAAGAAGTGGTCACGGATACACTTTATTAGGGAATTTTTTTTTAAATTTTTTTAAATTTTTTTTTTTTTTTTTTTTTTTTTTATCAGGGCGTCACTACACAAGACGAAGAAGAATCCGTTTAGTTAATACAGTATTTCGCCTACGTTTCTGGCTTCTTCGTTTGTTCAATCCCGTGCCAAGTATTTCTTCCATGTATTGCATCCTGTCTAGCCAACCGTCTAACTGAACACAGTCGAGTTAGTTCAGAATCACGTACTATTTGTATTTACTGCACAGGAACTTTCGGAAGTGGTAAAAAGATGAATTCCTCGGTTGTTATATAAAGTGCATGAAACAAAACATCTTTATCGTGCGAACAGTATAAATAAGATGCCTCTAGGAGAGAAAATTAAATTAACCCACAACGATTGATCTGGATTGACAAGGTGAAAAAATAGGCGGCTATATGGAGTACAGAGGGATTCTTCTAGTAAGTTAAATTGTGAGTTGTTAACTCTATAAGAAGTTGAACAGTTGATATCTCAAAGTTTTATTTAAGTCATCTAATATATGGCTGGTGTTTGTAGCCGATCTAATGTGCACTCTGAGTAGCTAACTATGGGCAGTGGGCCGATTACAAAGACAGAGCAAAACGCCAAATAGTAAACAACTTACTAACCTGGAGCGTTTTGAGGTAGTGTTTTATAGTATTGACACCAACACTTCCTGCTCTTGTACAAAACAATATTTGACTGTCAAATAAGCATATCGTGTAAGTTTCTGTTTTCTTCTGTGCAATGAAGCTAAGTTTTGACAGTTAACTCTTATATTCAGTGCTTTTTACAGGCTTAATTTGGAAATAACCCTATTTTTTACCACACCCAGTGGACAAATCATCTCATGTCACGTGACAGACCTTAAAATGTTACGATTTTTTTGGTTGATAACATTACGACACTATTGGTCTTTGATGAGCCCAAGTTTCGGGAATTCTACTTAAAAACCTTGCAAAGTAGAAATTTTGGCGCGAAGTCAGTCGGTACAAAAGTAAACTTTTGAGAAATATGCACTTTAAGTTTCTTACACGAAGTATTAAGCATTTAACGAGCCACAAATAGCGGGGGCGGTGCAGATTGGATCTCGGGGGAGGGGGTGCAATGGTTGTTCTATTTTGTAAAAAGTTACCGCAGTTGTGGGAAATATTCCTATTCATAAGGGAAATGAATGAGCCTCTGATGGCAATTTGAGGCAAAGCTTTTCACAAATAATTATACCAATCGAGTTGTGCATGTCTTAAAAGCTTTTTTCTAAATAGTTTCGTTCATATAATTTTAAATAAGCTATATTTTTGGTCACGTTCTTATAGTAAACAGTCCTTGCTATGGCCGTTGCTACGTGAAAAAACGTTTACCACTGTGTACTTTCCTTAAATTTCACACTCATCTGGAAGGAAATTCGGCAAGATCGTTTCAAAATGTTTTTGACAAGTCCTCAAGGGTCTTAAATTTTTTATTTCCAAGAAATTGAATTTTTCATGAACATCACCATATTTTAGGGTACCATACCCCCTTAAGTGGGCATTTTGAGTGTTTGTAGGGTCTTTGGGTTTGCACTAGTCTATCACAGAGCAAATGGCAAATGGCAAATGCCATGCCAAATTTACCATATATTATTTTAAGTAAAACAAAGCTCTCTTGTGATTTATGACTATCACGTGATTGCTACACTGCCCCCCACTGAGTTATTGCGTCGGCAGCCGTTCGTCTCGGGTGACGATGGTGTAGCGCTATGTCGATGCTGAGCATCGTCTCGTGTGGCTGTAAAGTCCCACTCTTGAGTGGCAGTCTCTGTTGCAAATAACGCAGACGAAGGAGGATGGTGCTACAATTGAGGCAGCCCTGGTCTTCCTTCTGGTTCTCTTCAAGGCCTGCTGGTCATTTCTGGTATTCTCAGCCCTCCCGACTCCTGAAGATACTGCATGTCGTCAGGCCACTCTGAGTTATTGCGTAATGAATATAAAATTCCTCAATATTTCATAAAATGAAGGGAAATTTAGCCCCTTGTCTAGGAATATCATTGCTGAGTTATTGCGTAATGAATATAAAATTCCTCAATATTTCATAAAATGAAGGAAAATTCAGCCCTTTGTCTAGGAATATCATTGCTGGAGACGCTTAATGACCTTGTGAGGTAAATAAGGCACCCAATATGACCTGATTTACCATTGCAGGCTCATTCATTTCCCTTATGAAAAGGAACATTTCCTACAACTACGGAAGCTTTTTACAAAATAGATGAAAAAAATAGGGTCAGGTTTAGGGGTACTGTTAGGGTAAGGGTTATCTCACTTAGGGTCAGGCTTAAGGTTATGGTTAGCTTTTAGGGTTAGGCTTAGGATTAGGGCTAGGACGAGGGCTAGGGCTAGGGGTAGGGCGAGGGCTAGGGCTAGGGCTAGGGTTATCTTAGGGTCAGCATATCAGTTGAGAAATAGAAATATATATTTGTTTTAAAGGAAAAGTAATAGGAGTTGACGTTTGTTTTTTTTCGGTAAGTAGCAATAAAAAATGTTTGCTTTAGTTAAGAACTGGCAGCTAGAAGTTAATCACCTCATTTAAGGTAGTCAAACATAGGATTTTACACTTTGAGAACGAAACAGTACTATTTGTTTATAAATACGTTAGAAAAACTACAGGCATAAGATGCTGGGTGCTTGAACGCGATAACAAGTCTTCATTTCACTAATAAAGTGATATATATATGATCATTTAGCCTAAAAAGCTGCATCCGTAATAGTTTGACATTGTTAAGCAACACCCATAGAGTTACCGCTCCATTGCCTGGTTAGGTGACTAGTTATTATTTCAAAACTTTGTACCCTGTTTTGAGCGGAAAAAGCAACTGATAGTGAGTAAGACTAGTAATTTCCTTTTCTTTAGAAAGGCGTTTTATAGCGTGTTTTAAATTTTGCCCATTTTGCATTAAATCCGTGCAATGTTAGGAAATAGGTCACGTGACAATATTAAAGTATTCATAAAATCTTTTAAAAACGGGTTAGTTAATGTTGTATCATATTATCAGCATTTCCTTTCCCTAAGCAGCACGTCGACAGCAAATTGGCGTAAAAGTTCTTTTGCAAACTAGCTTATTTACAAAAATGTGTTTTGTGACGTCATGACCACAAAACGTGTCATCCGACACTAAACATCACTTTTATACCCTTGATATGATAAAATATAAGTTATTCCTTCCAAAACACCTAGCACAGTAGTTTTCTTTTTTGATAAAATGGGCGTTTCGAAACATTTATGTTCTCTGCTGGGGGTGTTGGAAGAGCGTCAAACACCAGTTTCTGTACGTTTGTGCAAAATTATCTGCCAGAAAGATGGTTCAGAATAAGAATTTCACTCTGGAGCTGATTTTGGGTCACTGGTTAAGCACAATGAACTATAGAAACTCACATTTAAACATCGACAAGGTGAACCAAATGAGGCAGAAAAATTGATGATCCGGATTTCCAAGTCCAGTCCACATTCTCAAGTCTTAGATTTACTATAGTCCAGTAGCGTTAATTCTAATCATCAACCCGGCTACCTTGGTTTAAAATTTGTTCGTTATTTTGTCTTTTACTTGTTTTCTTCATGGGCAGAAAACCCTTCTTCGCCTATTTTCAACTCTGAGAAACCTACAGAATTTCCAAGTTCAGAATTTTACTACGTCGAAAATCACCTCGCGAACGAGTTCGTGTAGATCGCTATTTTGCATTGTTTGTGATAATTATCTCAATCCTGGGGAAAGCTTTTAGACAGAGCAATTCAAGAGGTCACTGTTTTCCTCAAATATGCTATAGTCTTGACTTTGCTTCTTCTGGTTCCTTGCTAACAGCAGCCTGTATTGTCACATACACCTTGCAATGCATTATGGGTGACTATACTGTTGTGACACGGAATGCACCTTCCCGCCAAATCAAGACATTCACACTTTCATAGGCCCGGTACCTACTACTTGTCATGTAACTCGCCAAAATACCTTTTTTGTGCCCTTGAAGTGACCTGCTTTTAGATCTGCTCTGTTTTGGCCTGACACAGTCGCGAACCAAGTTTCCATGTGTTAGCGCTTAACAGCACTCTTGGAATCGCGAACTGCCGCAAACATTCAGTTCTTCGAATGCTGCATGTCAAGTTACCGATCGCCAGACTTACATGATGTCCTTTGACCACCAAAACAGCTATTTGGAAGACATTCTGTCACATACACGTTAATAAGCTTTCGATAAGTGGCATAATCGAACTTCTCCAATCGATATATCGACATTGAGGCTACTACGTCATGTGTGTCTATTTCTCAGACCCAGTCTGCTCAGGTGAGACCGGGGGGGAACGCGGCTCATCGTCGTAAAGTCAGTAAAAGTAAAGCAATGGTTCCAAGCAAAGGTCAACTTAAAGACTAGAGTGCTAAAACCATACCGTATTTATAACCAAAATGGCCAAAATCGATACCCTATCTATGACTTAAACGGCTGAAAAACCCTACCCTTTGGGGCCGCACATACCTATATAGCCCATATAAGGGAGCACATTACTATTTTTTTTTCCTTTTGCTATTCGGCTTCGTCTACAGGTCATTCTGATACCGGTCTTTACCCGCTCCAAGGTCTTGTGACTTTCTACACCTCCTATTTAATTTTTTCAATTATTTCTTCGATTATGGATATCGAACGCAAACGTAGCAAGCTCCGGAAAGCAATACTTTCAGTGAAGATAGGGCTTCAGTCAGTGGGTTTACACATCAAGAAAAGTGAGCGAAGTAAAAGAAGAGAGGGATCTAGGGTAAAGGCCATCTCTCAAGGGTCCTCACGTTTTTCTTCGTCCGCTTCCTAGCTTCACGCAAGGCTTCTTCACAAGAGCAAGAAAACTGATTTACAGGCATCAGCAGTATCAACATATGCGCAATGGAAAGCGTTGTGATGTGTTTATTTTGTGGAAACTTGTTGAGGTATAAAAGTATTATTTTAAGTGTAAATGAACGAATCATGGCGCTAAGAATACGTGTTGCGGTGACGGTGTTTCGTTGACTTTTCTTGCGGTGATGCGGTGGTCGTTAATTTTTTTTGCGGTGTTGCGTGTTCAGACCCCCCCCCCCCCCGCCCCATGTCCCCGTCAGTCATGTACTTGTCAAACTGAAAGCCTATCCCTGCGACTATACACAGAACAGTCAAAATAAAAAAAAATAATAAAACATTACGCTTGTTTTTGGTTGTATCGAGTTCACCACACATTGATGCGTGCTGAGGAGAATTCTCAATTTTATTAAAATTTTGCTGACCTCTTTATTTCTAACACCTCTGAGGCCCTTTACCCTCAATCCACGAGTTTAGAAGTAAATTTCGCTTCTCTTTCAATCTAAAACTCAATTTACTTTTGTTCAGAACCTACACCAAGATCATAACTAACTCTCAGACTAGTTACTTTCTTTTCTATAAACAATCTTTTGCATAAGAGTCTCTTGAAAAGGAAATTTTTGCATAGATATGATTATGAAATCTTTTGTTTTGGGCGACTCGAGTCACCTATTTTACGCCCAACAAAGATGATTGATTTAGTTAGTTTTAGTGAATTAAATTTTCTGACGTAAATATGAGTGCATGCGCAACTTATGCCAATTTAAATTGAAAAAACGTCGTAAGCCTGACGAATGATACTCAATAAATTCTATGCTGTCGAGGCATGAAATCTACTTTGCAAAACAAACGACAAACGAAAAAAATTTAGGCTAAATTAAACTTTCCAAGATGCGCAAACCTTGACTGACTCAGAAAATATAATCATTTTCTTTGTCAATATCGGGCGTAAGTGTTTCGACTTCCCCGCCAACGTACATGTCATTTTCATGAATGAACAACGAAGTTTCCGCTGCGCCTGTTTTTAAATTTTGCTGTCTTCGACAAAGATGTGCGTTATAGTTTACTCGTCATTCATGTTCTGTGTAGTTACATTGTTTTCATTATAGCTTTCTTTTAATTTCTTCACTTTTCTGTCGGAGGTTCAATTTTTTTTTAGAAATTCCTTCGTTCAAAGTGATTGTTTTTAAACAATTAATTGTTTTCCTACTTGAGATCATTAGGGTCAAGTTAAAGCGGAAACGCTAGCTGTCGTGACGACTATTCACGAATGCATCAAATTAGCTACTTCCTATTCTAGAATGAATTGAATCACATACAATGTTTAACCTCTGTTTTCCGCTGATACTGTAATTAATATGTCAGTATATAAATAATTTAATACCGTAGCATAAAAATTACCACTAATAGCCATTACAAGTCAAGTTATGTGGATTGTAATGCATATTTTGTATATTTGATCAGCAAAGAAAAGTCAAGACAAAAAATGTATTAATAGTTTTCAGTGGTAGAGCAGTGTCGGATTTGGGGGGTTAAATAGCAGGCTACTTCCCTTCTTTTCAACTCCACATCCCCGGGAAGAAGCGGATTACGCAAAGTTAAGCGTCAAGTACAAATGATATAGGCTTATGGATTTGGAGTCGCTATGTATAATAAACAGAGGTATCTTAGCGCTTTAAATACTTCCCTTTTCAGCAAACAGGTGTTGAACTAGCCCCAAGTTTAGTCGACAGAAGACGACAAGATCGAAAATTAAAACAATAATTTGTGAACGACATAAGCTTTCTTGACTGCGGATGTCATGCTCTTAGAGAGAATACTGTTTATATAAAAGTCGCGACAGGAGAGAACCAACCAAAAAGAGTTCCTTTAGCTAAAAAGTATACATGCAGGCAACCTGTGGTCACTAGATAATAACCTGTATTGAGTAGAATGCTTATACACTTAATTAACTTCTATTTTCATGTTTATTCAGTGGTCCCCGGTATTGTGTGATGACCACAAACGGGAAGACGACCCCCGCCGCTCAATAAATAAAGGAAGCCCAAATAAACAAGCCTGATCTCTCACTCGTATTTTATCAAGACTTATTGTTATTGTATAAGGAAAACATATAGCACTTAACGAAATAAGCACAGAGGAAGTTTCCGTGCGGTACAAATAAAAATGATTTCACTTAAATACTTAAAAGGACTCTCAACCATGAACATTTATCTATCAATGCACAGCGGCCTAGGTCAAACTGAATGTCACGGCAACAAGCTGTGTCATAAAAAAGAAATGAGGTAGGACTGCTTCCGCTCTTAAGCTGGTCTTATTTTTTGCCTGCAAAAAACTGCAAAAGAACAATAGCACAAAACTTTCAGCAGCTACCAGAGATGTTTCTCAGACTTCAAGCCGAGACATTTTTTTCCGAATGTTTCTGAAAACAAGGCGAAACCGGTTGAAAGCATACATGTATTAGACATATTAAAACATTTTTTGCTCGCGTGGGATAAGCTCTTCATGACGTCAGTACGGTGTTCTTTTAGTTGGGCTGTTTTCGCCAACAAGCTCTTCAAAATCATGATCATCGGCAATAGTGTAAGGTGCTTTTATTTGCTGCCAGGGTTTTCACCTCTCCTATCCACGTCACATACATGTAGCAGGCCAATTTTTAAGCAGTGTCGTAGTGCCTGCTTGTTGCGAGAGGTGAAAATATGATACTTTGTAACAGTTGGCGTAGGTTCGTTCGCGTTTAAATTTATTTTCTTTGCTTTCCTTTAACGTTATGACATCTACTACCGCTCAAGGATTCGCGTTACCCTTTTTTTTACACATCCTTGACTAGTTTAATTTTATGCGTTTGACGCTTTTATGTTCATCTCATTTAGTTCAAGTAATTGGCAATCATCGTTCAACTATTTGGAAATACGTAAAAGTTTGAGCCCAAATAGCTTAAATATTTGTCAGTGTCCCGGACCTGTTTCTGGATGTTCCACTTCAATGACTGCCTCTAAAGTTAAGCGGGGTATCAACTTGAAGTTGGTAAAAGTTAAAAAAAACAAAACAAAAAAAAAAACATTGATCGACGAAGAGCTAAAGCTTGAAAAGTCAGCTTCATAAGCTCGCTACATCGGTTTAGTCGTCAACCTTGTCAATAGACCCGTTACTGTTATCGTGTACACAGACTGAGAACGTCGTTTAAAATCAGTTTGAAGCCAAGCCGTTAAAGCTGCAAAACTTCCGTCGAACACACCCACACGTAGCCTCATTTCCAGAAAACTTAGAAGCACACTTTTTCAAATTGGGTTTTCCGTTTGGGCAGTCGTCGAATATGTCTCTTTCAAAAGCAGGACTTTCATTTAGAATGAATAAGTGCATTATCACTAAACTGTTTCAAAACTGCTCCAGGCGCTTCGGAAGAGCCCCAAAGAGAGGCGAATTCTTGGGCAGTTACATGCATCCCACATATATGTATACCTGTATTGTGAAAATGGTATAAAAGGAAGCTTAGCCATGAAAATTTCAACATTGGAATCTGAGCTGACCGAAAAGAGAGAACATCAAATGGCGTTGAAGGGGATTTTTGTAGTAAGTAACTTTAGAGAAACTTAAAACTTTGATACTGCTATTAAGATGTTTTCCCTAAGGGAATAGTTTGAAATTCTTTCTGCAATGTCCTTTGGCCTTAGCTTTAAACATTAATTCCAACGCAAAGAGAAACTTTATGTGCATTAAATGCCCTAGGCTTTTCATGAAATGTTCTCACTAAAAAAAGTTGTTAAACTCCTTTTCACTATATTTCTGTAACTGGATTCTGATATGCCTACGTTGAAAACAGCTGCTCGTACGTTTATCGTGTTTAATATGTTAGCAGAATCTGTTTTGTTGACTTAGAAGCGTTTATTTGTCTTGTTAATCTTTACCTATAGATTGCTGTCGCGTGCTTGCTGGCTCGCATGGAAGTTGTATCAAGTCTACATTGCCTGAGCTCGGTTTGGAAACTGAGTCAGAGATCATGCGGTGGAGGCAATCTTATGAAGATTAACAATACCACTAACTGTCCTACAGTTGCTGGCAGCAAGCAATGTGGAGTAACAGTTACTGGCACAGCTACCCAAGATACCACCACACGTAAGTTATTGAAGAAAAGAGCCATTTTTTTTTTAACTCAGTCGACTTCATAAGATTGGAAGTGAAGTTTATCGTCATGATAGTCGTACAAACGCCATTGATTCCTATTATAATAAGAGAAATTTGTTGTCCACACCAATCAAACACGTTGCAGGTCTAATTTCAATAACAAATAAGTAAAGTTACAGATTTTTGCTGATGGCCGGAGTGAAATAAGCCAATCACCAACAGTAGTCTCTCAGTCGACATAATACAGTCAACCCCAGATAGCTCGAACCTGTAATTAAGGGAAATTGAACAAGGTTCAAGTTGAAGGTAGTTTGAGTTATCTGGAGTAGGGAACAAATGACCAGAATGAGGGGAAAACGGTATTTATTGTGCTTGTATTCATACAGTCTACATTTTATCGAAATTTAATTGTAGAGACGTCGATCGAGTACATTTACATCAGCACATTTCTAACTTGCCTTATAAATCAGAATGTACTAGTTACGTAGTGGAAAAAAAGAGAAAAGCAAAGCAGCAGGAGAAGTCTAGGTACTGAGAACTGTGCAAGGTTGAAGGGAAACTGAAAATTGCTTCGAGTTAGCGGAAGGTTCGAGTTATAGATGGCTCGAGTTACCGAGGTTAAAATTGTAGTAAATGGTTCAGTTGAGCGAGTGTGCGAGTCATCGGGAGTCGACTGTATACGATATTTACATTATGACGTCGAAGACATAAACTTTCTAGTGCTTACTGCAGTGGCGCATCAGCTCTCGTTTTATTTCGTTTCTTAAAGGATTGAAGATTGAAGAGCCGGACAAGAAGAACAAGCCCGGGTTGTACTGTATTCAGTTCACTGATAAACACGATTCTAATAAGAAATACGCACTAAAGGCCATCAATGGGGTTAGTCTTGCTTTTGAGGTGAGTTCAAAAGAAATCTAAAACACAATGGGATGCGACTGCAGAGAATCATGGTAGTTGCATTTATCATCTTGGCCTGGATATTTGTTTGGATGAAACAACTGCCATGATTCCGTACGATGTCTCATAGCGACAATTGGCCATTAAAAATAAAATACTGTGATTAGATGCATTTACGCCGCTCTGGGTACCAATGGACTACAGCAAAACTAAACTGCTTTAAAATGCCAAATCATTTATTATGATTATCATCATCATCGTCATCGTCATCACTTTTATAATGAAGTATATATACCACACCCAACATTCGACCTATAAGTGGCTAAGATAATGTTTCATTTAAGGTCATTCCACTAAAATAGAACCTGTACTGAGACTTTTGTGAAACTTTGCCTATTGACTGTTTATATTATAGGAACTTAAATTTTGAAATAAAACTGAGGGGTCCCCATGTTCGTTTAGGAGCAACAGCACCTTGTTTATACCCATATAAATCCTTATAATACCATCATGATTGTAGTCACGATTCCTTGCTAAATTCATCTTTCCGACGATTGCTTTTTGTTCTACACTGAGAATTGGTCCATATTTATTTTACACAGAGAAATTTATTACTCAATTCAAAACAACACAGAAAAAATGATAGGTCACCATACCAGTTTGCGAGAAAATGACGGTTTACCGCTATGGCGAGGTCCAGCTGTAAAGAAAAAGTCGCCATGTTTTAATGCCCGCGCTCTAATCACGCTTGAAATTATGCGCAGTAGGGATGCGCAATGCAATACTGGTGAATGACCTTAAGTATGATTTCAGACAGAGTTACCAATAAATCTAACCATAAACAATCGTGGAAGTATCTAGACGAAGCCAAGCTTGTTTACGATTTTACCATTTAGATGACAAAGTTCTCGGGGGAAAAATAATTTCTGAAAAGTTTTGGAAACTGATAGAGAAGTGTTCATTCTCAAGAAAAGGCAAATAAAACTCGCACGCCGCGCAAATGTTGCTATTTGACACCTTGTTATTGGATAGCTAAGTTGCCCGTTCCAAAGAGAACGTGCTGATAACCAATCAGATTCGAAGTATTTTGATATGATTATGACTAAGGCCCCGATCGGCCTTTGAGAACACAACAATCATTGACGGCAGAAACACTTGTGTGTGTACCATTTAACGGTCAGGGTTAATCACATGACTGTCGTGAGTTTTGTTTTCCGTAAACAGTTTCTCCGGATTAGTGTGCACGGTAGACCTATAAACCGTTGAAATAAAGCTGCGTTTTCAAATTTCTCCGGGATAGTGTGGGCTGGGCCTGATATGGAAAGTGCTGAAGCGTCGTTCTGCCGTAGCTCCAGTAGTCTGTTTAATTTTGCCACAGTGCATTAGCCGGAAATTATGAATGAATGTCGCGCACAGTCCAGTTTTTTTTCTTTGTTTAGTTAATTAAATCTGTAATTTACTGACAGTTAGTGTTCTTCTTGATTGTAAATTATGTTTATATTGATTTGTCATTCTCTTTCAATTGCATTCACAGGAAGGGGCCTGTCACGGTAATATAGGCAGTGATTTCCTGTTTGAAGAGCTGGCTACGACCAGTTACCCAACAAGATATACATACAGGCCGAGTAATTACGTGGCCAAGTGTCTAACAGCCACTGCCATGGAGGACTATCTCTGATTAGCGTTAACAATATGAAGGTTAGGAAATGTCTCTTCCGAAAAATACCTGTGTAAGTTTTGTTACCAAACAACACTTAGCCGGCATGGTATTTAATTCATTGTATTTAACTTGTTTGTCATGTAAGTAACTAGAAGTAATTTGCAAAGTAAACATAACAGATGAATAAAAATTTTCAAACTACCATATTTGTTAGCCCGTGTAGCTTGGCGGTTCAAGGAAGTTTTTAAGCAATTTGGCTCCTCGTAGCTTCGCAGGCTTTGGCGCTCGTTATCACGGCCTCGCCGCTTTCTTAACGCGCTCAAATTGCTTAAAAACCGCCAAGCTACGCAGGCTACCATTTGTTTAATAATATGTTTTGACGGAGTAATATTTTCGTTAAAATGTTATTGAATTTAAATCTAACTGCGATAACTGGCTTTACCTATGTAGTCACATGAACTAGACCAGCACAGAATTAATTGTTTTAATAAAGTACAGAGAATTATACGGGTTTTTTTACGCTGTAGTCGTATATCTCTCCTGTGTTTTTTCCCCCCTTCCTGTTATCGATATCCTTAAATCAACATAACACAAAAAACAAAATTTGCTATTAGACTACCTTGCCCTATAAGAAATTGATGTACTCGTCTCGTTTACTCTCGTATAATTTAGAGTTATTCACCGAATTGAGGTGAATTGGGGAGACGATTTACCTTGCTGCGAAGACACAGTTTGTTACCGTGACATTTAGTTTGACCTAGGCTGTGCATTGATAGATTACTGTTCGTTATCAATAAGAGTCTGTGATGTTTCTTTCATTTGTTTCGCGTTTTCCATGGCTCCCGGGGGGAGGTACTCCAAGAAAAGTTGGGTGGGGTCGTGCGGCCCACTTCCCATAACCCTTACCCTATTTTTGACCAAAATCTGCGATTTTTCCTACCCTATTTATGACCTGGCCAAAAATTTGATACCCTATTTATGACAGTTGCAGCTGGCGTAGTTGCCTTAAAACTGAAGTTATGAAGGACTTTTGTTGACGTTCTTATCGGATAGCAATGAAAAAGTAGCTTCTGCTAAGAAATATACCCAATTAATGACTAGAGTGCTAAAACCATACCGTATTTATAACCAAAATGGCCAAAATCGATACCCTATTTATGACTAAAACGGCTGTAAACCCCTAACCTTTGGGGCCGCACATACCTATATAGCCCATATAAGGGAGCATTCCCCCCGGGCCATGCCTCTTAAAGAAAAGTCAGCACGGTAACTTCCGCTGTGACTTACTGAGTACCTGTCTGCCCGTAATTAACTGTGTAGCTCTATAGTTTTCGTACAATGATATCGTCCACCAAAATCATTCCATAAAGTTAGGTCAGTTCGAGATTCCAATAGCAAGAACATAAACGTGTCTTCCCGACTGCCGGTGAATTGTTTCCACCTTTTAAGACTTTTAAAGTGGAGCGAAGAAGGTGCACTTAGCGGGATGCTTGAACGAGTTTCAACGTCATTATGCAATCCTATTAACCATTATAGAATCGGATATATTCCTCCGTCGCTTGTTGACCGTCGAGACACTCACAAAACAGGAAAAGGAAACGTGATAATTGAGAGATATTCTGTTAAGTGCTGTGTGTTTTCTTTATACGCTAAGTCTTGATAAATTATGAGTGAGAAGTCAGGCTTGTTTATTTGCCCTTTTTTTATCTACTAAGCAGGGGTAGTCTTCCGTTGGGGTCACACGAAACGCTCCTCGCCGAGGAAGCGTTACGAGACGACAGGAGACTATAGAATAAAGCGACTTGAAACGGAGTTGTATTAACAGGCTAGATCTAGTTTTAAAAGAGATCCAGCTAGAGATGGTTCAGGTTCTGTTAGCACTTAACATCTCTTATAAGTCTTATTATGCATAACTGACTAAAAATAATGCTTATTTTTATTATTTATGTTCCTGCGGTCATGTATTATTAGAATCAGTGATCTTTATTCAAGATCAAAACATGTACAGGGCGTTTTGTTATCTTTGGAGACCTCACTTTTGAGCCATCGATCTTCCGCACAAGAGCACTGTGATTAAATCTCAAAAAAATGGATCTGTGAGTTTCACGGCTCATTTTCCACGTCTAAAAGAAAATCCATGGCGCTTGAGCTGGGCATCGATAAAATTGGGAACACAGTCTTCGTGAAACACGCCGGAACACTGAAAACAGTCAAATTAAACGTTGCATTAGCTCTTTGAGTAATCTTTACTCGAAGCAGGTTATTATCTTGTAACCGCAGTTTGCCCGCATGTATACTTTTTAGCTTAAGAAGCTCATTGCGGTTAGCCTTTTTGATCTGACCCTTTGCGGTTAGTCTTTTTGATCTGAGCAGCGGTTAATCGTCAAACTGATAAATAGCTGGGCGTTATAGTTAAAGTGTACAAAGATCGGGAACATTGTTTAAAATCAGTTGGAAGCCAAACCGTTATAACTGTTGTTGGCAAAATATAACGACTTCCAAATACCTTTATAATTACGTATCCATAGAACGTGGAATGTAAAGCGTAAATATAAAAAAGAAGAAGTAGTGGCCCATCCAGAGTATAACTATTCGTACACTTTTAGCAGTTCAGTCCAACTGGGATTTCAGTGGAACATTTTGTACGATTCTGTGGAAGGAGTAAACCCCTGATAAAATCACTCGGACCAAGGGAGGAAACCAACAACAAACTCAACCCAAATCAATTATGACGCTTTGTAAAGTACTCCAACCCACGAGGCACAGCTGGTAGCTCGAGCCCTTTCACTGCTGCACTCCTGACGGTGGAATAAAACTTAATTTATGGCGTGTAACGAGCCAACTGTTTTGAGTGTACTATTTGCAAAAAGCTCTTTAAGAATCTTGGTAGAGAATATATTACTGATTGGTTTACTGACACAAAAGTAGAATCAGGAACATGAGGAGACGAAGGGAGGGGGCGGACCGGATGAATTCATGCAGGCCGTAAGCGAATCCCCTAAAACTTCCACTCTTGTTTCTATTACACGGGAAGTGCAATTAACAGTTGATTTTGTTGATTTTATGATTGAGTAAGTTTGATAATCACTTAGCTAGGGTGTTGTGTTAAAGCAACATAATTCGACATAACACAAATTAGATAAGTTTGTGTGTTCAGTTTTAGTTGATAAAAACTTGGCTGGGAAATCAACTACCACAAACTCTCAGTTTTGGATCAAAAACGTCAATATACGGGCAAGTGTTAAACCGTGTCTAGCCTTGACAATGTAAAAAATAGGAAATGTTTCTTTGGAAAAATATATATCTGTATAAGTTTTGTTATCCAACAACAGTTAAGTATTTAAATCATTGTATTTGTTCTTTAAATTAACCGGAAGTAGTTTGTTAAGTAAATATAACAACGATGGTAAAAAAAAACTTTCAAAATACCATTTCTCTGTTTGTTCAATGATTTGTTTTGACTGAGTGATATTTTTGTTGAAATGTTAGTGAAATCGAACATTAAACATTTTTCAGGTAAACAGATAACTGGCTTTACCTATGTCGTCACAACAACTAAACCGGCAGAGACTGAATTGTTTTGTGTTTTGATAATTAAAGTAGTAAACGTCTCTTTTAAGAATGATGTTCGTGGCATAAGATGCGTGAGGTTTTGTTTTTCCAATGTTACAGACGCTGATTAAAGTGCTGAAAAGATAAGTGGTGTGGGTTTTTATTTTACTAAGGCTGGCTATCTTAAGAAACCGGAATTTTCTGTTCTGAACTTAACAATTCCAGTTCCACTCTACAAGTTTCTATCTGAGACGAAAACTGTACAGTTTGAATTTCAAGCACGAGAAGATAAAACTGTAAGCCTTTCAGCATGAGGGGTTTTTGTTAAATTTAACCTCCTTTAATTCAAATGCCTGGCCCGAGCGCGGGACAAGGTTTCACAAAACGTGAAAGAAGTGGTCACTGATACACTTTATTAGGGAATTTTTTTTTTATTTTTTTTTTCATTTTTTTTATCAGGGCGTCACTACACACGACGAAAAAGAATCCGTTTAGTAAATACAGTATTTCGCCTACGTTTCTGGCTTCTTCGTTTGTTCAATCCCGTGCCAAGTATTTCTTCCATGTATTGCATCCTGTCTAGCCAACCGTTTAACTGAACACAGTCGAGTTAGTTCAGAATCACGTACTATTTGTATTTACTGCACAGGAACTTTCGGAAGTGGTAAAAGGATGAATTCCTCGACTGTTATATAAAGTGCATGAAACAAAACATCTTTATCGTGCGAACAGTATAAATAAGATGCCTCTAGGAGAGAAAATTAAATTAACCCACAACGATTGATCTGGATTGACAAGGTGAAAAAATAGGCGGCTATATGGAGTACAGAGGGATTCTTCTAGTAGGTTAAATTGTGAGTTGTTAACTCTATAAGAAGTTGAACAGTTGATATCTCAAAGTATTATTTAAGTCATCTAATATATGACTTGTGTTTGTAGCCGATCTAACGCGCACTCTGAGTAGCTAACTATAGGCAGCGGGCCGATTACAGGCCTGAAAAGACAGAGCAAAACGCCAAATAGTAAACAACTTATTAACCTGGAGCGTTTTGAGGTAGTGTTTTTTAGTATTGACGCCAACACTTCCTGCTCTTTTACAAAACAATATTTGACTGTCAAATAAGCATATCGTGTAAGTTTCTGTTTTCTTCTGTCCAATGATCCTAAGTTTTGACAGTTAACTCTTATATTCAGTGCTTTTTACAGGCTTTATTTGGAAATATCCTTATTTTTTACCACACCCAGTGGACAAATCATCTCATGTCACGTGACAGACCTTAAAATGTTACGATTTTTTTTCGTTGATAGCATCACGACACTATTGGTCTTTGATGAGCCCAAGTTTCGAGAATTCGACTTAAAAACCTTGCAAAGTAGAAATGTTGGCGCGAAGTCAGTCGGTACAAAAGTAAACTTTTGAGAAAAATGCACTTTAAGTTTCTTACACGAAGTATTAAGCATTTAACGAGCCAGAAATAGCGGGGGGGGAGGGGGTGCAGATTGGATCTCGGGGGAGGGGGTGCAATGGTTGTTCTATTTTGTAAGAAGTTACCGCAGTTGTGGGAAATATTCCTTTTCATAAAGGAAATGAATGAGCCTGTGATGGCAATTTGAGGCAAAGCTTTTCACAAATAATTATACCAATGGAATTGTGCATGTCTTAAAAGCTTTTTTCTAAGTAGTTTCGTTCATATCAGTTAAAAATAATCTATATTTTTGGTCACGTTCTTATAGTAAACAGTCGTTGCTATGGCCGTTGCTACGTGAAAAAACTTATACCACTGTGTACTTTCCTTAAATTTCACACTCATCTGGAAGGAAATTCGGCAAGATCGTTTCAAAATGTTTTTGATAAGTCCTCAAGAGTCTTAAATCTTTTATTTCCAAGAAATTGAATTTTTCATGAACATCACCATATTTTAGGGTACCATTCCCCCTTAAGTGGACATTTTGAGTGTTTGTAGGGTCTTTGGGTTTGCACTAGTCTATCACAGAACAAATGGCAAATGGCAAATGCCATGCCAAATTTACCACATATTATTTTAAGTAAAACAAAGCTCTCTTGTGATTTATGACTGTCACGTGATTGCTACACTGCCCCCCACTGAGTTATTGCGTCGGCAGCCGTTCGTCTCGGGAGACGATGGTGTAGCGCTATGTCGATGCGGAGCATCGTCTCGAGTGGCTGTAGAGTCCCACTCTGGAGTGGCAGTCTCTGTTGCAAATAACGCAGACGAAGGAGGATGGTGCTACAATTGAGGCAGCCCTGGTCTTCCTTCTGGTTCTCTTCAAGGCCTGCTGGTCATTTCTGGTATTCTCAGCCCTCCCGACTCCTGAAGATACTGCATGTCGTCAGGCCACTCTGAGTTATTGCGTAATGAATATAAAATTCCTCAATATTTCATAAAATGAAGGGAAATTTAGCCCCTTGTCTAGGAATATCATTGCTGAGTTATTGCGTAATGAATATAAAATTCCTCAATATTTCATAATATGAAGGAAAATTTAGCCCCTTGTCTAGGAATATCGTTGCTGGAGACGCTTAATGACCTTGTGAGGTAAATAAGGCACCCAATATGACCTGATTTACCATTGCAGAGTCATTTATTTCCCTTATGAAAAGGAACATTTCCTACAACTACGGAAGCTTTTTACAAAATAGATGAAAAAATAGGGTCAGGTTTAGGGATACGGTTAGGGTAAGGGTTATCTCACTTAGGGTCAGGCTTAGGGTTATGGTTAGCTTTTAGGGTTAGGCGTAGGGTTAGGGCTAGGGCGAGGGCTAGGGCGAGGGCTAGGGCGAGGGCTAGGGCGAGGGCTAGGGCGAGGGCTAGGGCGAGGGCTAGGGCTAGGGCTAGGGCTAGGGCTAGGGCGAGGGGTAGGGCTAGGGCTAGGGTTATCTTAGGGTCAGCATATTAGTTGAGAAATAGAAATATATATTTGTTTTAAAGGAAAAATAATAGCACTTGAGGTTGATTTTTTTTTTCGGTAAGTAGCAATAAAAAATGTTTGCTTTAGTTAAGAACTGGCAGCTAGAAGTTATTCACGTCGTTTAAGGTAGTCAAACAAAGGATTTTACACTTTGAGAACGAAACAGTACTATTTGTTTATAAATACGTTAGAAAAACTACAGGCATAAGATGCTGGGTGCTTGAACGGGATAACAAGTCTTCATTTCACTAATAAAGTGATAAATATATGATCATTTAGCCTAAAAAGCTGCACCCGTAATAGTTTCACATTGTTAACCAACACCCATAGAGTTAACGCTCCATTGCCTGGTCAGGTGACTAATTATTATTTCAAAACTTTGTACCCTGTTTGAACGGAAAAAACAACTGATAGTGAGTAAGACTAGTAATTTCCTTTTCTTTACAAAGGCGTGTTTATAGCGTGTTTTAAATTTTGCCCATTTTGCATTAAATCCGTGCAATGTTAGGAAATAGGTCACGTGACAATATTAAAGTATTCATAAAATCTTTTAAAAACGGGTTAGTTAATGTTGTATCATATTATCAGCATTTCGTTTTCCTAAGCAACACGTCGACAGCAAATTGGCGTAAAAGTTCTTTGGCAAACTAGCTTATTTACAAAAATGTGTTTTGTGACGTCATGACCACAAAACGTGTCATCCGACACTGAACATCACTTTTATACCCTTGATATGATAAAATATAAGTTATTCTTTCGAAAACACCTAGCACAGTAGTTTTCTTTTTTGATAATATGGGCTTTTGGAAAAATTTATGTTCTCTGCTGGGGGTGTCGGAAGAGCCTCAAACACCAGTTTCTGTACGTTTGTGCAAAATTATCTGCCAGAAAGATGGTTTAGAATAAGAATTTCACTCTGGAGCTGATTTTGGGTCGCTGGTTAAGCACAATGAACTATAGAAACTCACATTTAAACATCGAGAAGGTGAACCAAATGAGGCAGAAAAATTGATGATCCGGATTTCCAAGTCCAGTCCACATTCTCAAATCTTAGATTTACTATAGTCCAGTAGCGTTAATTCTAATCATCAACCCGGCTACCTTGGTTTAAAATTTGTTCGTTATTTTGTCTCTTACTTGTTTTCTTCATGGGCAAAAAACCCTTCTTCGCCTATTTTCAACTTTGAGAAACCTACAGAATTTCCAAGTTCAGAATTTTGCTACGTCGAAAATCACCTCGCCAACGGGTTCGTTTAGGTCGCTATTTTGCATTGTATGTGATAATTATCTCAATCCTGGGGAAAGCTTTTAGACAGAGCAATTCAAGGGGTCACTGTTTTCCTCAAATATGCTATAGTCTTGACTTTGCTTGTTCTGGTTCCTGGCTAACAGCAGCCTTTATTGTCACATACACCTTGCAATGCATTTGGGTAACTATAGTGTTGTGACACGGAATGCACCTTCCCGCCAAATCAAGACATTCACACTTTCATAGGCCCGGTACCTACTACTTGTCATGTAACTCGCCAAAATACCTTTTTTGTGCCCTTGAAGTGACCTGCTTTTAGATCTGCTCTGTTTTGGCCTGACACAGTCGGAAACCAAGTTTCCATGTGTTAGCGCTTAACAGCACTCTTGGAATCGCGAACTGCCGCAAACATTCAGTTCTTCGAATGCTGCATGTCAAGTTACCGATCGCCAGACTTACATGATGTCCTTTGACCACCAAAACAGCTATTTGGAAGACATTCTGTCACATACGCGTTAATAAGCTTTCGATAAGTGGCATAATCGAACTTCTCCAATCGATATATCGACATTGAGGCTACTACGTCATGTGTGTCTATTTCTCAGACCCAGTCTGCTCAGGTGAGACCGGGGGGGGGAACGCGGCTCATCGTCGTAAAGTCAGTAAAAGTAAAGCAATGGTTCCAAGCAAAGGTCCACTTAAAGACTAGAGTGCTAAAACCATACCGTATTTATAACCAAAATGGCCAAAATCGATACCCTATCTATGACTTAAACGGCTGAAAAACCCTACCCTTTGGGGCCGCACATACCTATATAGCCCATATAAGGGAGTACATTACTATTTTTTTTTTCCTTTTGCTATTCGGCTTCGTCTACAGATCATTCTGATACCAGTCTCCACCCGCTCCAAGGTCTTGCGACTTTCTACACCTCCTATTTTTTCAATTATTTTTTCGATTATCAATATCGAACGCAAACGTAGCAAGCTCCGGAAAGCTATACTTTCAGTGAAGATAGGGCTTCAGTCAGTGGGTTTATACATTAAGAAAAGTGAGCGAAGTAAAAGATAGAGGGATCTAGGGTAAAAGCCATCTCTCAAGGGTCCTCACGTTTTTCTTCGTCCGCTTCCTAGCTTCACGCAAGGTTTCTTCACAAGAGCAAGAAAACTGATTTACAGGCATCAGCAGTATCAACATATGCGCAATGAAAAGCATTGTGATGTGTTTATTTTGTGGAAAATTGCTGAGGTATAAAAGTATTATTTTAAGTGTAGATGAACGAATCACGGCGCTAAAAATACGTGTTGCGGTGACGGTGTTTCGTTGACTTTTCTTGCGGTGATGCGGTGGTCGTTAATTTTTTTTGCGGTGTTGCGTGTTCAGAAATCCCCCCCCCCCCCCACACCCCCCATGTCCCCCTCAGTCATGTACTTGTCAAACTGAAAGCCTATCCCTGCGACTATACACAGAACAGTCATAAAATAAAAAAAAAATAATAAAACATTAAGCTTGTTTTTGGTTGTATCGAGTTCACCACATATTGATGCGTGCTGAGGAGAATTCTCAATTTTATTAAAATTTTGCTGACCTCTTTATTTCTAACACCTCTGAGGCCCTTTACCCTCAATCCATGAGTTTAGAAGTAAATTTCGGTTCTCTTTCAATCTAAAACTCAATTTACTTTTGTTCAGAACCTACACCAAGATCATAACTAACTCTCAGACTAGTTACTTTCTTTTCTATAAACAATCTTTTGCATGAGTCTCTTGAAAAGGCAATTTTTGCATAGATATGATTATGAAATCTTTTGTTTTGGGCGACTCGAAACACCTATTTTACGCGCAACAAAGGTGATTGATTTAGTTAGTTTTAGTGAATTAGGTTTTCTGACGTAAATATGAGTGCATGCGCAACTTATGCCAATTTAAATTGAAAAAACGTCGTAAGCTGACTAATGATACTCAATAAATTCTATGCTGCCGAGGCATGAAATCTGCTTTGCAAAACAAACGACAAACGAAAAAAATTTAGGCTAAATTAAACTTTCCAAGATGCGCAAACCTTGACTGACTCAGAAAATATAATCATTTTCTGTGTCGGGCGTAAGTGTTTCGACTTCCCCGCCAACCCACATGTCATTTTCATGAATGAACAACGAAGTTTCCGCTGCGCCTGTTTTTAAATTTTGCTGTCTTCGACAAAAAATGTATTAATAGTTTTCAGTGGTAGAGCAGTGTCGGATTTGGGGGGTTAAATAACAGGCTACTTCCCTTCTTTTCAACTCCACATCCCCGGGAAGAAGCCGATTACGCAAAGTTAGGCGTCAAGTACAAATGATATAGGTTTAAGGATTTGGAGTCGCTATGTATAATAAACAGAGGTATCTTAGCGCTTTAAATACTTCCTTTTTCAGCAAACCGGTGTTGAACTAGCCCCAAGTTTAGTCGACAGAAGACGACAAGATCGAAAATTAAAACAATAATTTGTGAACGACATAAGCTTTCTTCACTGCGGATGTCATGCTCTATAAACGTCGCGACAGGAGAGGAACTAGCCAAAAAGAGTTCCTTTAGCTAAAAAAGTATACATGCAGGCAACCTGTGGTCACTAGATAATAACCTGTATTGAGTAGATTGCTTATACACTTAATTAACTTCTATTTTCATGTTTATTCAGTGGTCCCCGGTATTGTGTGATGACCACAAACGGGAAGACGAGCCCCGCTGCTCAATGAATAAAGGAAGCCCAAATAAACAAGCCTGATCTCTCACTCGTATTTTATCAAGACTTATTGTATAAGGAAAACAAATAGCACTTAACGAAATAAGTCACAGAGGAAGTTTCCGTGCGGTACAAATAAAAATGATTTCACTTAAAAATTGAAAAGGACTCTCAACTATGAACATTTATCTATCAATGCACAGCGGCCTAGGTCAAACTGAATGTCACGGCAACAAGCTGTGTCATACAAAAGAAACGAGGTAGGACTGCTACCGCTCTTAAGCTGGTCTTATTTTTCGCCTGCAAAAAACTGCAAAAGAACAATAGCACAAAACTTTCAGCAGCTACCAGAGATGTTTCTCAGACTTCAAGCCGAGACATTTTTTTTCGAATGTTTCTGAGAACAAGGCGAAACCGGTTGAAAGCATACATGTATAAGACATATTAAAACATTTTTTGCTCGCATGGGATAAGCTCTTCATGACGTCAGTACGGTGTTCTTTTAGTTGGGCTGTTTTCGCCAACAAGCTCTTCAAAATCATGATCATCGGCAATAGTGTAAGGTGCTTTTATTTGCTGCCAGGGTTTTCACCTCTCCTATCCACGTCACATACATGTAGCAGGCCAATTTTTAAGCAGTGTCGTAGTGCCTGCTTGTTGCGAGAGGTGAAAAATGATACTTTGTAACAGTTGGCGTAGGTTCGTTCGCGTTTAAATTTATTTTCTTTGCATTCCTTTAACGTTATGACATCTACTACCGCTCAAGGATTCGCGTTACCCTTTTTTTTACACATCCTTGACTAGTTTAATTTTAAGCGTTTGACGCTTTTATGTTCATCTCATTTAGTTCAAGTAATTGGCAATCATCGTTTAACTATTTGGAAATACGTAAAAGTTTGAGCCCAAATAGCTTAAATATTTGTCAGTGTCCCGGACCTGTTTCTGGATGTTCCACTTCAATGACTGCCTCTAAAGTTAAGCAGGGTATCAACTTGAAGTTGGTAACAGTTAAAAAAAAAAAAAAAAAAAAAAAAAAAAAAACATTGATCGACGAAGAGCTAAAGCTTGAAAAGTCAGCTTCATAAGCTCGCTACATCGGTTTAGTCGTCAACCTTGTCAATAGACCCGTTACTGTTATCGTGTACACAGACTGAGAACGTCGTTTAAAATCAGTTTGAAGCCAAGCCTTTAAAGCTGCAAAACTTCCATCGAACACACCCACACGTAGCCTCATTTCCAGAAAACTTAGAAGCACACTTTTTCAAATTGGGTTTTCCGTTTCGGCAGTCATCGGATATGTCCTTTCAAAAGCAGGACTTTCATTTTGAATGAATAAGTGCATTATCACTAAACTGTTTCAAAACTGCTCCAGGCGCTTCGGAAGAGCCCCAAAAAGAAGCGTTACGGAAGAGCCCCAAAGAGAAGCGAATTCTTGGGCAGTTACATGCATCCCACATATATGTATACCTGTATTGTGAAAATGGTATAAAAGGAAGCTTAGCCATGAAAATTTCAACATTGGAATCTGAGCTGACCGAAAAGAGAGAGCATCAAATGGCGTTGAAGGGGATTTTTGTAGTAAGTAACTTTAGAGAAACTTAAAACTTTGATACTGCTATTAACATGTTTTCCCTAAGAGAATAGTTTGAAATTCTCTTCTGCAATGTCCTTTGCCCTTAGCTTTAAACATTAATTCCAACGCAAAGAGAAATGCCCTAGACTTTTCATCAAATGTTCTCACTAAAAAGAGTTGTTAAACTCCTTTTCACTATATTTCTGTAACCGGATTCTGATATCTCTACGTTGAAACAACTTCTCGTACGTTTATCGTGTTTAATATGTTAGCAGAATCTGTTTTGTTGACTTAGAAGCGTTTATTTGTCTTGTTAATCTTTACCTATAGATTGCCGTCGCGTGCTTGCTGGCTCGCATGGAAGTTGTATCAAGTCTACATTGCCTGAGCTCGGTTTGGAAACTGAGTCAGAGATCATGCGGTGGAGGCAATCTTATGAAGATTAACAATACCACTAACTGTCCTACAGTTGCTGGCAGCAAGCAATGTGGAGTAACAGTTACTGGCACAGCTACCCAAGATACCAGCACACGTAAGTTATTGAAGAAAAGAGCCGTTTTTTTTAAACTCAGTCGACTTCATAAGATTGGAAGTGAAGTTTATCGTCATGATAGTCGTACAAACGCCATTGATTCCTATTATAATTAGAGAAATTTGTTGTTCACACCAATGAAACACGTTGCAGGCCTAATTTCAATAATAAATAAGCAAAGTTACAGATTTTTGCTGATGGCCGGAGTGAAATAAGCCAATCACCAACAGTAGTCTCTCAGTCGACATAATACAGTCAACCCGCGATAGCTCGAACCTGTAATTAAGGGAAATTGAACAAGGTTCAAGTTGAAGGTAGTTTGAGTTATCTGGAGTAGGGAACAAATGACCAGAATGAGGGGAAAATGGTATTTATTGTGCTTCTATTCATACAGTCTACATTTTATTGAAATTTAATTGTAGAGAATTCGATCGAGTACATTTACATCAGTACATTTCTAACTTACCTTATAAATCATAACGCACTAGAAACGTAGTGGAAAAAAAGAGAAAAGCAAAGCAGCAGGAGAAGTCAAGGTACTGAGAACTTTACAGGGTTGAAGGGAAACTGAAAATTGCTTCGAGTTAGCGGAAGGTTCGAGTTGTAGACGGCTCGAGTTAACGAGGTTAAAATTGCAGTAAATGGTTCGAGTGAGGGAGTGTGCGAGTCATCGGGAGTCGACTGTATAAGATATTTATATCATGACGTGGAAGACATAAACTTTCTAGTGCTTACTGCAGTGGCGCATCAACTCTCGTTTTATTTCGTTTCTTAAAGGATTCAAGATTGAAGAGCCGGACAAGAAGAACAAGCCCGGGTTGTACTGTATTCAGTTCACTGATATACACGATTCTAATAAGAAATACGCACTGAAGGCCATCAATGGGGTTAGTCTTGCTTTTGAGGTGAGTTCAAAAGAAATCTAAAACACAATGGGATGCGACTGCAGAGAATCATGGTAGTTGCATTTATCATCTTGGCCTGGATATTTGTTTGGATGAAACAACTGCCATGATTCCGTACGATGTCTCATCGCGACAATTGGCCATTAAAAATAAAATACTGTGATTAGATGCATTTACGCCGCTCTGGGTACCAATGGACTACAGCAAAATTAAACTGCTTTAAAATGCCAAATCATTTATTATGATTATCATCATCATCGTCATTGTCATCACTTTTATAATGAAGTATATATACCACGCTCAACATTTGACCTATAAGTGGCCCAAGTAATTTGTTTCATTTAAGGTCATTCAACTGAAATAGAACCTGCACTGAGATTTTTGTGAAACTTTGCCTATTGACTGTTTATGTTATAGGAACTTCAATTTTGAAATAAAAATGAGGGGTCCTCATGTTCGTTTAGGTGCAACAGCACCTTGTTTATACCCATATAAATCCTTATAATACCATCATGATTGTAATCTCGATTGCTTGCTAAATTCATCTTTCCGACGATTGCTTTTTGTTCTACACTGAGAATTGGTCCATATTTATTTTACACAGAGAAATTTATTACTCAATTCAAAACAACACAGAAAAAAATGATAGGTCACCATACCAGTTTGCGAGAAAATGATGGTTTACCACTATGGCGAGGTCCAGCTGTAAAGAAAAAGCCGCCATGTCTTAATGCGCGCGCTCTAATCACGCGTCAAATTATGCGCAGTAGGGATGCGCAATGCAATACTGGAGAATGACCTTAAGTATCATTTCAGACAGAGTTACCAATAAATCTAACCATAAACAATCGTGGAAGTATCTAGACGAAGCGAAGCTTGTTTACGATTTTACCGTTTAGATGACAAAATTCTCGGGGGAAAAATAATTTCTGAAAAGTTTTGGAAACTGATAGAGAAGTGTTCATTCTCAAGAAAAAGCAAATAAAGCTCGCACGCCACGCAAATGTTGCTATTTGACACCTTGTTATTGGATAGCTAAGTTGCCCGTTCCAAAGAGAGCGTGCTGATAACCAATCAGATTCGAAGTATTTTGATATAATTATGACTAAGGCCCCGATCGACCTTTGAGACCACAACAATCATTGACGGTAGAAACACTTGTGTGTATACCATTTAACGGTCAGGGTTAATCACATGACTGTCGTGAGTTTTGTTTTCCGTAAACAGTTTCTCCGGATTAGTGTGCACGCCAGACCTATAAACCGTTGAAATAAAGCTGCGTTTTCAAATTTCTCCGGGGTAGTGTGGGCTAGGCCTGATATGGAAAGTGTTCAAGCGTCGTTCTGTCGTAGTTCCAGTTGTCTGTTTAATTTTGCCACAGTGCATTAGCCGGAAATTATGAATGAATGTCGTGCACAGTCCATTTTTTTTTTTTTGTATAGTTAATTAACCCTGTGATTTACTGACAGTTAGTGTTCTTCTCGACTGTAAAATATGTTTATATTGATTTGTCACTCTCTTTCAATTGCATTCACAGGAATGGGCCTGTCACGGTAATATAGGCAGTGATTTTCTGTTTGAAGAGCTGGCTACGACCAGTTACCCAACAAGATATACACACAGGCCGAGTAATTACGTGGCCAAGTGTCTAACAGGCCACTGCCATGGAGGACTATCTCTGATTAGCGTTAACGATATGAAGGTTAGGAAATGTCTCTTCCGAAAAATACCTGTGTAAGTTTTGTTACCAAACAACACTTAGCCGGCATGGTATTTAATTCATTGTATTTAACTTGTTTGTCACTTAAGTAACTAGAAGTAGTTTGCAAAGTAAACATGACAGATGAATAAAAAATTTCAAACTACCATATTTGTTAGGCTGTGTAGCTTGGCGGTTCAAGGAAGTTTTTAAGCAATTTGGCTCCTCGCGACTTCGCCGGCTTTGGCGCTCGTTATCACGGCCTCGCCGCTCTCTTAACGCGCTCAAATTGCTAAAAAACCGCCAAGCTACGCAGGCTACTATTTGTTTAATAATATGTTTTGACGGAGTAATATTTTGGTTAAAATGTTATTGAATTTAAATCTAATTGTGATAACTGGCTTTACCTAAGTAGTCACATGAACTAGACCAGCACAGAATTAATTGTTTTAATAAAGTACGGAGAATTATACGGGTTTTTTTTGTTGTAGTCGTACATCTCTCCTGTGTTTTTTGCCCCTTCCTGTTATCGATATCCTTAAATCAACCTAACACAAAACAAGAAATTTGCTACTAAACTACCTTGCCGTATAAGAAATTGATGTACTCGTCTCGTTTACTCTCGTATAATTAACAATTATTCACCGAATTGAGGTGAATTGGGGAGAAGATTTACCTTTTTACCTTACTGCGAAGACACATTTTGTTACCATGACATTTAGTTTGACCTAGGCTGTGCATTGATAGCTTACTGTTCGTTGTCAATAATTAAGAGTCCGTGATGGTTCTTTTATTTGTTTCGCGTTTTCCATGGCTCCAGGGCGGAGGTACTCCCAGAAAAGTTGGGTGCGGTTGTGCGGCCC
Source organism: Orbicella franksi (assembly GCF_964199315.1). Classification (NCBI taxonomy): domain Eukaryota; kingdom Metazoa; phylum Cnidaria; class Anthozoa; order Scleractinia; family Merulinidae; genus Orbicella; species Orbicella franksi. The sequence goes on along the minus strand of NC_138149.1, from coordinate 27,116,652 downwards.
ACTTCCCATAACCCTTACCCTATTTTTGACCAAAATCTGCGATTTTTCCTACCCTATTTATGACCTGGCCAAAATTCGATACCCTATTTATGACAGTTGCGGCTGCCCCAGTTGTCTTAAAACTGAATTTATAAAGGACTTTTGTTGACGTTCTTATTGATAACGATGACAAAGTAGCTTCTTCTAAGAAATATACCCAATTAATGACTAGAGTGCTAAAACCATACCGTATTTATAACCAAAATGGCCAAAATCGATATCCTATTTATGACTATATAAAACGGCTGAAAAACTCTACCCTTTGGGTCCGCACGTACCTATATAGCCCATATCAGGGAGCATTCCCCCCGGGCCATGCCTCTTAAAGAAAAGTCAGCACGGTAACTTCCACTGGGACTTACTGAGTACCTGTCTGCGCGTAGTTGACTGTGTAGCTTTATAGTTTTCGTGGTATATCGTCCAGCAAAATCATTCCATAAAGTTAGGTCACTTTGGGATTCCAATAGCAAGAACGTAAACGTGTCTTCCCGACCGCCGGTGAATTGTTTCCACCTTTTAAGACTTTTAAAGTGGAGCGAAGAAGGTGCACTTAGCGGGGTGCTTCAACGAGTTTCAACGTCATCGTGTAATCCTTTTAACTATTATACTGATTATAGAATCGGATATATTCCTCCGTCGCTTGTTGACCGTCGAGACACTCACAAAAGAGGAAAAGGAAACGTGATAATTGAGAGATATTTCGTTAAGTGCTGTGTGTTTTCTTTATACGCTAAGTCTTGATAAATTATGAGTCAGAGATCAGGCTTGTTTAGTGTTTACATATATTCACATATTATGTGAATGTTTAAATATATATATTGAAACTATTTTATGTAAATGTTGGAATATACCGAACGAAAATCTCGCCGATGATCAGCGGCGAGGTAATTCTGTCTGTATAATAAAGGAACCAAAATCTCACCGATGTTCAGCGGCGAGGTAATTCTGTCTGTATAACAAAGAACCAAAATCTCGCCGATGATCAGCGGCGAGGTAATTCTGTCTGTATAATAAAGCAACCAAAATCTCGCCGATGTTCAGCGGCGAGGTAATTCTGTCTCTATAAGAAAGCAGCCAAAATCTCGCCGATGATCAGCGGCGAGGTAATTCTGTCTGTATAATAAAGAACCAAAATCTCGCCGATGATCAGCGGCGAGGTAGTTCTGTCTGTATAATAAAGCAACCAAAATCTCGCCGATGTTCAGCGGCGAGGTAATTCTGTCTCTATAAGAAAGCAGCCAAAATCTCGCCGATGATCAGCGGCGAGGTAATTCTGTCTGTATAATAAAGAACCAAAATCTCGCCGATGATCAGCGGCGAGGTAATTCTGTCTGTATAATAAAGCAACCAAAATTTCGCCGATGTTCAGCGGCGAGGTAATTCTGTCTCTATAAGAAAGCAGCCAAAATCTCGCCGATGATCAGCGGCGAGGTAATTCTGTCTGTATAATAAAGCAACCAAAATCTCGCCGATGTTCAGCGGCGAGGTAATTCTGTCTGTATAATAAAGCAACCAAAATCTCGCCGATGTTCAGCGGCGAGGTAATTCTGTCTGTATAATAAAGGAACCAAAATCTCGCCGATGTTCAGCGGCGAGGTAGCTCTGTCTGTATAATAAAGGAACCAAAATCTCGCCGATGTTCAGCGGCGAGGTAGCTCTGTCTGTATAACAAGGAACCAAAATCTCGCCGATGTTCAGCGGCGAGGTAATTCTGTCTGTATAATAAAGCAACCAAAATCTCGCCGATGTTCAGCGGCGAGGTAATTCTGTCTATATAATAAAGCAACCAAAATCTAGCCGCTGATCAGCGGCGAGATAATCTTGTCTGTTATCAAGGGGACGGAAATCTCGCCGAAGATCAGTGGCGAGGTAATTATAATGGTAATTGCACAAGGGACACAGGCAGCCCAGACCTTGAATATGCTTAATAAGTGACGTTATGCGGTTGGCGATTGGGTTACAATTTTAGCCGTTTTTAACCGTTTCGAATATTGCTGTAAATACGACGTGTAGAAAATAATTTAAGTTGAAATGGCTGACCTTATGTATGCATTGCGTTATTTTGATGTCTCTGTGTTCCTGGAGGCGGTTTTGAGCCATTTAGGCGACGTGCCCCGTTCTACATCGTGCAAGACATAGCAGCACTCAACTAACGTCAAGGAGCTTAAAGCAAAAAATACGCACTCAATGTATAGCATCAACCCCATTTTAAAGAGGGGGTTTGCAAAAAGAACATGTGCGTTTAATCAAAATAGCTCCAAATTGCAGATCAACCATCGAGTGCCTAGAAATCTAGAAAAAATGCCGTCAAAGAAACACACAATAACGAGGTCAAGCTTCAAAAAAGTAAGGATCGAAAAGTACATTACGCCATTGGCTAGCTGTCATAGCCAATAGAAACCAGACATGTTCTATCCGTCACAAGGGTACACACCACGAGAAGTTTGTGCCAAGCCGCAGAATGTCTTGCATTCTCACAGAGGTACGAGTTGCGCTAGCAACTTCAGATGTACAGAATATTTTAGAAATACCGGCAACTGATGAGATCCACATGGAGGATCGAAACCATGGTCTTGCCTGAACTAAGCCGAACAATGGCATATAAAACACGCAAAACAGTCAACAGGACTTGCGCGTAAACAGCTACATTTGAATCATGTGGTGCCAGAACAACCAAAGGAGGAATAAATCTATACATCGAGCAAGAGAAACATAAGCTCGAGCAGATAGCTGCAAGAAACATAAGAATGTCACTAGACAAACGTATAGCTTTCTCAAAGTAAAGCTACGGCGTCTCCGAAGGAAATCGTACGAGAACAAATATGATATCCGTGATAAGGATCTACCTACTGTGCTTGCAAACAGTTCTAATCACAGCCGGGCCCGGCGTCACAATATAGAATGCAAGTAAGCAACATGTCACGGTAAATTTCATATTTCGTCCCTCAAAAGCAAATTCATGGAGACTCATAAAAGCATATCTTGCAATAGAAATGAGCCTAAAAAATGCAAAAACACATGGCAAATTACAGAGGTGTCAAACTCAACGAGTCGACACGCAGATAACATGCAGACCTATGACCTAAAAAAAAATTTGCCATAGCATGATCTAACGGCTCAAATTCACTTAAAATTCCTCCTTGTTACACAACATGAAGTGCCCTTCATGAACACGAGTGAAGCGACAAGAAAGGTCGAGTGACAGAACAGAGAACGGCAAATGTACAAATGTCACGAACCGTAGGAGTCGTCTAGGCTAGTCAACCCCATTTTCCACCTAAACTCATTTCCCCGTACTATATATAGTTAACAACTGGTTAAAATCTTTTAGGTCCACCGGATAAAAGACGCCAGTTGCAACGTGCCTGCAACTACGGAAAACATAGTAAAAAGAGACAAGGTACAAAATAATTTTGGTCTATGATATTTGACTGATTCCATTGTTGCAAGCTTATATCATAAAAGAAAAAAAGCCCGCTTCCCCTGCGAAATAAATTCCCAGTAGTCTGGGAATTCCTAGGAATTCCTAGGAATTCTTAGGAATTCCAAGTTATTCCAAGACATGCAAATTATGCTTAATCCAAGACCTTGGAATTTCTGGGAATATTTGGGAATAGTGGAAGTATGACTGGGAATTATTGGGAATTCCTAGGAATTCCAAGTTATTCCAAGCCATGCAAATTATGCTTAATCCAAGACCTTGGAATTTCTGGGAATATTTGGGAATAGTGAAAAGTATGACTGGGAATTATTGGGAATTCCTAGGAACTCCTATTATTTCCCGGGTTTACATATATTCACATATTATGTGAATGTTTAAATATATATATTGAAACTATTTTATGTAAATGTTGGAATATGTGATAATTCAATTTCTCTTATATACCGAACGAAAATCTCGCCGATGATCAGCGGCGAGGTAATTCTGTCTGTATAATAAGGCAACCAAAATCTCGCCGATGATCATCGGCGAGGTAATTCTGTCTGTATAATAAAGGAACCAAAATCTCGCCGATGATCAGCGGCGAGGTAATTCTGTCTGTATAATAAAGGAACCAAAATCTCGCCGATGATCATCGGCGGGGTAATTCTGTCTGTATCATAAAGGATCCAAAATCTCGCCGCTGATCATCGGCGAGGTAATTCTGTCTGTATAACAAGGAACCAAAATCTCGCCGAAGATCATCGGCGGGGTAATTCTGTCTGTATCATAAAGGATCCAAAATCTCGCCGCTGATCATCGGCGAGGTAATTCTGTCTGTATAATAAAGGAACCAAAATCTCGCCGATGATCAGCGGCGAGGTAATTCTGTCTGTATAATAAGGAACCAAAATCTCGCCGATGTTCAGCGGCGAGGAAACTCTGTCTGTATAATAAGGAACCAAAATCTCGCCGATGATCAGCGGCGAGGTAATTCTGTCTGTATAATAAGGAACCAAAATCTCGCCGATGTTCAGCGGCGAGGAAACTCTGTCTGTATAATAAGGAACCAAAATCTCGCCGATGATCAGCGGCGAGGTAATTCTGTCTGTATAATAAGGAACCAAAATCTCGCCGATGTTCAGCGGCGAGGTAATTCTGTCTGTATAATAGGAATCAAAATCTCGCCGATGATCAGCGGCGAGGTAATTCCGTCTGTATAAGAAAGCAACCAAGATCTCGCCGATGTTCAGCGGCGAGGTAACTCTGTCTGTATAATAAGGAACCAAACTCTCGCCGATGTTCAGCGGCGAGGTAATTCTGTCTGTATAATAAGGAACCAAAATCTCGCCGATGTTCAGCGGCGAGGTAATTCTGTCTGTATAATAAGGAACCAAAATCTCGCCGATGTTCAGCGGCGAGGTAACTCTGTCTGTATAATGAGGAACCAAAATCTCGCCGATGATCAGCGGCGAGGTAGCTCTGTCTGTATAATAAGGAACCAAAATCTCGCCGATGTTCAGGGGCGAGGCAATTCTGTCTGTATAATAAGGAACCAAAATCTCGCCGATGTTCAGCGGCGAGGTAACTCTGTCTGTATAATAAGGAACCAAAATCTCGCCGATGATCAGCGGCGAGGTAATTCTGTCTGTATAATAAAGAAACCAAAATCTCGCCGATGATCAGCGGCGAGGTAGTTCTGTCTGTATAAGAAAGCAACCAAAATCTCGCCGATGTTCAGCGGCGAGGTAATTCCGTCTGTATAAGAAAGCAACCAAGATCTCGCCGATGTTCAGCGGCGAGGTAATTCTGTCTGTATAATAAGGAACCAAAATCTCGCCGATGTTCAGCGGCGAGGTAGTTCTGTCTGTATAATAAGGGAACCAAAATCTCGCCGATGTTCAGCGGCGAGGTAGTTCTGTCTGTATAAGAAGGCAACCAAAATCTCGCCGATGTTCAGCGGCGAGGTAATTCTGTCTGTATAAGAAAGCAACCAAAATCTCGCCGATGTTCAGCGGCGAAGTAACTCTGTCTCTATAATGAAGGAACCAAAATCTCGCCGATGTTCAGCGGCGAGGTAATTCTGTCTGTATAAGAAAGCAACCAAGATCTCGCCGATGTTCAGCGGCGAGGTAATTCTGTCTGTATAATAAGGAACCAAAATCTCGCCGATGTTCAGCGGCGAGGTAGTTCTGTCTGTATAAGAAGGCAACCAAAATCTCGCCGATGTTCAGCGGCGAGGTAGTTCTGTCTGTATAAGAAGGCAACCAAAATCTCGCCGATGTTCAGCGGCGAGGTAATTCTGTCTGTATAAGAAAGCAACGAAAATCTCGCCGATGTTCAGCGGCGAGGTAACTCTGTCTGTATAATTAAGGAACCAAAATCTCGCCGATGTTCAGCGGCGAGGTAGTTCTGTCTGTATAAGAAGGCAACCAAAATCTCGCCGATGTTCAGCGGCGAGGTAGTTCTGTCTGTATAAGAAGGCAACCAAAATCTCGCCGATGATCAGCGGCGAGGTAATTCTGTCTGTATAATAAAGGAACCAAAATCTCGCCGATGATCAGCGGCGAGGTAGTTCTGTCTGTATAATAAAGGAACCAAAATCTCGCCGATGTTCAGCGGCGAGGTAGTTCTGTCTGTATAAGAAGGCAACCAAAATCTCGCCGATGTTCAGCGGCGAGGTAATTCTGTCTGTATAAGAAAGCAACGAAAATCTCGCCGATGTTCAGCGGCGAAGTAACTCTGTCTCTATAATGAAGGAATCAAAATCTCGCCGATGATCAGCGGCGAGGTAGTTCTGTCTGTATAATAAAGGAACCAAAATCTCGCCGATGTTCAGCGGCGAGGTAGTTCTGTCTGTATAAGAAGGCAACCAAAATCTCGCCGATGTTCAGCGGCGAGGTAATTCTGTCTGTATAAGAAAGCAACGAAAATCTCGCCGATGTTCAGCGGCGAAGTAACTCTGTCTCTATAATGAAGGAACCAAAATCTCGCCGATGTTCAGCGGCGAGGTAATTCTGTCTGTATAAGAAAGCAACCAAGATCTCGCCGATGTTCAGCGGCGAGGTAATTCTGTCTGTATAATAAGGAACCAAAATCTCGCCGATGTTCAGCGGCGAGGTAGTTCTGTCTGTATAAGAAGGCAACCAAAATCTCGCCGATGTTCAGCGGCGAGGTAGTTCTGTCTGTATAAGAAGGCAACCAAAATCTCGCCGATGTTCAGCGGCGAGGTAATTCTGTCTGTATAAGAAAGCAACGAAAATCTCGCCGATGTTCAGCGGCGAGGTAACTCTGTCTGTATAATGAAGGAACCAAAATCTCGCCGATGTTCAGCGGCGAGGTAGTTCTGTCTGTATAAGAAGGCAACCAAAATCTCGCCGATGTTCAGCGGCGAGGTAGTTCTGTCTGTATAAGAAGGCAACCAAAATCTCGCCGATGTTCAGCGGCGAGGTAGTTCTGTCTGTATAAGAAGGCAACCAAAATCTCGCCGATGATCAGCGGCGAGGTAATTCTGTCTGTATAATAAAGGAACCAAAATCTCGCCGATGTTCAGCGGCGAGGTAATTCCGTCTGTATAATAAAGCAACCAAAATCTCGCCGATGATCAGCGGCGAGGTAATTCTGTTTGTATAATAAGGAACCAAAATCTCGCCGATGATCAGCGGCGAGGTAGTTCTGTCTGTATAATAAAGGAACCAAAATCTCGCCGATGTTCAGCGGCGAGGTAATTCTGTCTGTATAATAAAGGAACCAAAATCTCGCCGATGATCAGCGGCGAGGTAGTTCTGTCTGTATAATAAAGGAACCAAAATCTCGCCGATGTTCAGCGGCGAGGTAGTTCTGTCTGTATAATAAAGGAACCAAAATCTCGCCGATGTTCAGCGGCGAGGTAATTCTGTCTGTATAATAAAGGAACCAAAATCTCGCCGATGATCAGCGGCGAGGTAGTTCTGTCTGTATAAGAAAGCAACCAAGATCTCGCCGATGTTCAGCGGCGAGGTAATTCTGTCTGTATAATAAGGAACCAAAATCTCGCCGATGATCAGCGGCGAGGTAGTTCTGTCTGTATAATAAAGGAACCAAAATCTCGCCGATGATCAGCGGCGAGGTAATTCTGTCTGTATAAGAAAGCAACCAAAATCTCGCCGATGTTCAGCGGCGAAGTATTTCTGTCTGTATAATATAGGAACCAAAATCTCGCCGATGATCAGCGGCGAGGTAATTCTGTCTATATAATAAAGTAACCAAAATCTAACCGATGATCAGCGGCGAGATAATCTTGTCTGTTATCAAGGGGACGGAAATCTCGCCGAAGATCAGTGGCGAGGTAATTATAATGGTAATTGCACAAGGGACACAGGCAGCCCAGACCTTGAATATGCTTAATAAGTGACGTTTCAGTTCTTGGTTAACAGCGCTTATTATTTTTTTTTTTTTTATCTATTCAATATACCTTCGCGTGCCACAAAGTAACCCCGACTGCTGAACATCGCACCTCAACGCACTTTCATGATTTGTTAGGAAAATTAAGCATTACAGATGTAAAGCAAAATGAAGTAAAGTAAAGTAAAGCAGCTTAAAGTAAAACCAATTTAAATGCTAGACTAAATTTGCTGCTTTGGGCTGCTAAAATAATGGACTCGCGGCCATCTCGCTACATAACTGACTGGAATGATATTCCATCGAACATTATGCATGCACCCTCATTAAGCAGATTTAAATCCTAGCTATCAGACCATCTGTGTCAATTTTAACTCAGGTGTAACTCGTGAGTGACATGTATGCAATTTAATTAGGTTAGCTTTGGGCCGTATTTAAATCTTATTTCATAATTTTTAGTGTCAATTTTAGTATGCAATTTAATTAGGTTAGGTTTGGGCCGCACTTAAATTTAGAGTTTTATTTCTTAATGTTTTAGAATGTTTAATATCGGAGAATATTCTTTGTATAGCAATTTAGTTTCCTTAAACTAACTCAAAAGTGGTCGCGAGTACTATGAATTTACCTGACGACTAAAAATGTAATGAAATTAATTCGGATTATTAGGAAATTTTAAAAACGATTTGTGCATTTTCGTTTACGTCATTACTACTGTGTCTAGGAATGTTCACAAAAGCCTACACCTTACTCTCTGAGGAAACCTGGGAGAAAGGACCAAACACAAACAACCCGGTAGAAAGTATTAATAAGCAATCAATTCCAGAAAACGGAAACAGTCTCGCACCCTTGCTGGAGAACATATATCGGGAAGACAGAGTGCAGGCAGCCAAAGTTGTAGCAGCAGGAAAGAATGTTTCGCTGTCTTATCGTGACAACTCTGAAGAAGCAAGAGGGAGGCGAAACGATAATCGCAGAAGGAAACGAAGATATCATGCTCCTAAAGAAGACGTTAGGGAATTCTCCAAATATTAAAAGTTTTTAGTGATATCAATTGGGATTACTCAATTGTCGAGCCTTCTTAAATTCCTCGACCATAGTATTTTTCTGAAAGCTTTTCGAGATGACAATATTGAAGGATAATGTGAGACCATGCATTATTGTTATCACATGTGAAGCTCGTTCTAGTGGTACGGGTGCGGGACCTGGCCCGCATCTTTGTTCAAGGGCTTTGGGAAATGCAACCTATTACCTTCGAGGTATCACCTTTCTAGATTTCGCCGGAACAATCGGTGTTATGAACACCATTTGCTTTATATAACTGCTAGGGACGATTACTTTGTTTTAACCCAAGCCTTCCCAACATTTGATGAAAATACTACAGCAGCTTTCAATTCCATTCCCCTCAGTAAGGAAATTTTCAACCTATATTCAAAATAACGTGTTAAGCGCCCCTGGCGCAAGACCTGCGTCCTGTCTACTCAAGGCAGCAGCAATACTCAGATTCTTTGACAATTAAGCTAATGCAGTAGAGGACAAGTTAGGCGCAGTGCTACTATAACTATTATGGATGTAGTCAATGTTTTAAGTCATCCTAAACAACTGAAAGGGTAGAGAACGAACAGGGCTCCACCTAAACTCATTTCCCCGTACTATATATAGTTAACAACTGGTTAAAATCTTTTATGTCCACCGGATAAAAGGCGCCAGTTGCAACGTGCCTGCAACTACGGAAAACACGGTAAAAAGAGACAAGGTACAAAATAATTTTGGTCTATGATATTTGACTGATTCCATTGTTGCAAGCTTATATCATAAAAGAAAAAAGCCCGTTTTTGTTTTCATTTTGATTACAAGAGAAATTAACTATGACTGAAGAGGATGTCATGTAGTGGAAGTCATTCATGTACTTCATTCCACAGGTAATGCCTTATTGGAGCAAGACTTGAGGTAGAATACAACCGAGTTAATTTGGATGGCTCCACTGAATATCTCGGCTGGATAAAGGGCACCATCGCGGCATGGAACAGATCCAAGGGCTATTTAGTAAATTATGAAGACGGTGACCAGGAATGGCTGCAGTCTGTAGACGAGAAGGACGTGCGACTGTTTGAGTAATAACTGATGGAGTATGCGTACTATTCGCTTAATAAAAATTTTAATGGAATTGTATAGTTCAAGAGGCCATGACCTATGTAAAATTCAGAGATTAAAGATAGAGCAATAGATCCATATACCTTCGTTTTTTTGATTAAATTAAATCATAAAGGGAAATATCACTTTCTGGCACTCGAATTGTAAGAACAGCGAGTACTCGAACTGCACAGAGAGACTAATTGTTGCGAGATTGGCAAGAGTGGCAAGGGTACGTAGGATGGGAAAACGTAATGAAAGCAACGTATGCAAACGTTATTTTTACAAACTACAGCTACTAGACTTCAAGTTCCGATAATAAGTGATTTTCAAAATTTAAAAATTACCGTCCGGAATGTAAACGCACGGCATCCTCATCTTACACTATGTGATCGCAAAAGCAACAAAAATATGTTTAGAATTGCTGTAGAGTACTTGTTCATTCATCTCGGCGAGGATCATTAACCTAGTCGACGATCATCATCATCATCATCAGCGAGATTTCCGTCCCTTTAATACGGACAGAATTTCCTGGTCGCTGAACATCGGCGAGATTTTGGTTCCTTTATTATACAGACAGAACTACCTCGCCGCTGATCATCGGCGAGATTTTGGTTCCTTTATTATACAGACAGAACTACCTCGCCGCTGATCATCGGCGAGATTTTGGTTCCTTTATTATACAGACAGAACTACCTCGCCGCTGAACATCGGCGAGATTTTGGTTCCTTTATTATACAGACAGAACTACCTCGCCGCTGATCATCGGCGAGATTTTGGTTCCTTTATTATACAGACAGAACTACCTCGCCGCTGATCATCGGCGAGATTTTGGTTCCTTTATTATACAGACAGAATTACCTCGCCGCTGAACATCGGCGAGATTTTGGTTCCTTTATTATACAGACAGAATTACCTCGCCGCTGAACATCGGCGAGAAAGAGCGTCTATATATGTTAATGTTATTTTGCATATGAAAGTAGTATTCATATATTGAGAACATGGCGTAATTTTTGCCGTTCTGTATATTGAAAGAATCACATAATATGTGTTTGTCTGAACGCCGAGATCCAGCTTGGGATGGTTCAGGTTCTGTTAGCACTTAACATCTCTTATAAGTCTTATTATGCATGACTGACTCAAAATAATGCTTATTTTCATTATTTATGTTCCTGCGGTCATGTATTATTAGAATCAGTGATCTTTATTCAAGATCAAAACATGCACAGGGCATTTTGTCATCTTTGGAGACCTCACTTTTGAGCCATCGATCTTCCGCACAAGAGCACTGTGATTAAATCTCAAAAAAAATGGATCTGTGAGGTTCACGGCTCATTTTCCACGTCTAAAAGAAAATCCATGGCGCTTGAGCTGGGCATCGATAAAATTGGGAACACAGTCTTCGTAAAACACGCCGGAACACTGAAAACAGTAAAATTAAAAGTTGCATTAGCTCTTTGAGTAACCTTTACTCGATGCAGGTTATTATATTGTAACTGCAGTTTGCCCGCATGTATACTTCTTAGCGTAAGAAGCTCTTTGCGGTTAGCCTTTTTGATCTGACCCTTTGCGGTTAGTCTTTTTGATCTGAGCAGCGGTTAATCGTCAAACTGATAAATAGCTGGGCGTTATAGTTAAAGTGTACAAAGATCGGGAACATTGTTTAAAATCAGTTTGAAGCCAAACCGTTATAACTATTGTTGGCAAAATTTCTGTAGAACTCACCCACGCGTAGTATACGTCGCAAAAAAGTACACTTTGCCAAAGTAGGTTTTCCGTTACTTCATGCAGTCGGGCGGAAAACGTGCGGCTTTTTGCAACTTCGTCATTCATGTACTTGCGCTGACAAAAAGGCGACTACTGAAGAAAGGAGGTCCGTGAATCACCTTGCTATTCGTGTTCCAGTGCCAGCTTGCAGTTCACGATTGTTTGAAGTTTCCCCTTACCCGGTCAGAACCCACTTTAACAATACTTCCTATCAAGCAAACTATCTGAGACTGTGGTCAACGAATTTGCAGAAAGAACAGGATACTGGAATATGACTCAGGCAAAGGCGATTCACAAACTTTTTCACGTGAATCAAAGGATACTTAATGGCAGACGATGTCTCGTACCTTACTAAGCCTAAATATACCATCGTAAAATTGACCAATGGTCTTCTGTTCAAATGGCCAATGGCCTTGTTTTGAAATGGCCAATCATCTGTCTCGGAAAAAGACATCTACTGTTCAACTATTTTCTTTCTACTGTTTTGAACTGAATTTTCGCAAATATTTAAAATCCCCGAAGAGCATGTTTTGGTAGAGAAAAGTTCCTCCACATTGTCTACTGACTTCCTCATATTTCCACGCGAAACAAACCGAGCACAGAACAAATTAGGCTGCACAAAGAACTTCGTGAATAATGACGTGCTTTTAGTGTTTCAGTAGTAACTAATCATAACTGACAACTTGGCTAGCATCCCAGAGTAGCTATTACCACACTTCAGTCGTGAGGAAAAAAAAGCTCCGAGTTATTATTTATTATTATTAGAGAATGTGGAAAGTTACGTTTTGTAGTTTTCGTCGTGGCTTCTGTGAAGTTGTCCTGTTTTTTTTATCTTTTTCTTTGCTAAAAATCTTCTGATAATAAAAGTTTTCTATGGCGGACTATGTTCTCAACTCTACGTAAATTAAATGCTGCTACAGTTGTCATGTCAAAGGTAAAGACGAGGGGGTGTTGATGTTAGAATAACATATCGTGACTCTACAACATTGGGTTAACAGGTTGATTCATGTTAGGTTCGATTTCAGCATTTTTTCTCCTTTGTTCATTAGGTTGATAACGACTTCCAAAGACCTTTAAAATTACGTATCCATAGAACGTGGAATGTAGAGTGTAAATATAAAAAGAAGAAGTAGTGGCCCATCCAGAGTATAACTATTCGTACACTTTTAGCAGTTCAGTCCAATTGGGATTTCAGTGGAACAGCTCGTACGATTCTGTGGAAGAAGTAAACCCCTGATAAAATCACTCGGACCAAGGGAGGGAACCAACAACAACCTCGACCCAAATAAATTATGACGCCTTGTAAAGTACTCCAACCCGCGAGGCACAGCTGGTAGCTCGAGTCTCCTCACTACTGCACTCCTGACGGTGGAATAAAACTTAATTTATGGCGTGTAACGAGCCAACTGTTTTGAGTGTACTATTTGCGAAAAGCTCTTTAAGAATCTCGGTAGAGAATATACTACTGATTGGTTCACTGACACAAAAGTAGAATCAGGAACATGAGGAGACGAAGGGAGGGGGCGGACCGGATGAATTCATGCAGGCCGTAAGCGAATCCCCTAAAACTTCCACTCTTGTTTCTATTACACGGGAAGTGCAATTAACAGTTGATTTTGTTGATTTTATGATTGAGTAAGCTTGATAATGACTTAGCTAGGGTGTTGTGTTAAAGTGCCTATGAAGTAAAAAAATAATTGCTACTTATTTGAAAGGCTTTTCAAAGTAAAGAAGATTGGCCTTTCCCTTTTTGGAATATCTTTTTTCATTCTAGAGATATTTACTTTTTTGTATTATGCAAATGAGGAAAGTGATGACGTCATGGGTGGTTCCATTTGAACAGTAAAACACTGAATCAAGAATATCTCTAGAAATATTGGAGCTGTGTTCTTCAAACTTGGCACCACAAATGTGCATCACAAAAGAAACAGAATGACACCTTCTGTGTTGTTTCCATGGCAACACTTTTGGCGCCAGTCTCTTTCTGTGAAAAACCAAATATGCCAATTTGCAACCCTTCGAAAAGGGACAGAGGGTCTTGCTCGGAACACACATGATTCCCATATTGTCTTAACTCTCCCCATTAGATTGTTGGGAGTGGATGACCCTTGTTTAAGATAAAATCTGGTAATGTTAGTTTTAATTAAAACAGGACCAGCGGCATAACTGTTGTCATGGTGACGGCACGACGGGTGTCATTTTGTTTCTTTTGTGATTTACATTTCTGGTGAAAGAACACTGCTTTAATATTTCTAGAGATATTCTTGATTGAGTGTTGAACTGTTTTAGTGGAACCACCTATGACGTCATCACTTATAACACAAAAACGTGAAACGTAAAATGAAAAAAGATATTCCAAAAAGAAAAACGCCATTCTTCTTTACTTTGAAACGCCTGTCAAATCAGCAGCAACTATTTTAGGCAATTTAACCTTCTGGTGTTAAACTTGGGTTATGCCTCAGAGAGCATAGGTCAGAAAACTGCACGTTTAAGCGATGAAACGCTAATTCTTTCTATGCCATGTACGGAATATTGACAAATTAAATTTTGCCCTTTTATTTCATGTTCATCGTTTGTGACACGTTATTTGTGTTTATGGAAGTTTCTGAATTCAGTAAGAGTTATTCAGTATTTTGGGGTAGACTGTCATTAATAGTTTAATTTTTTTTTAATAGACAGTGACATGCAAGGGAGATTGTTGGTAAAAGAGACTATTTTGCAATTGCTGCCGGTTTTAAAGTTCTTTTCGTTTCCAATTTTTCGCATGGAATTATCAAGTGACTCGAAGCATAATTAGCATGTTTTTAATTCATAGTTACTGAGAGTGCACAGAGTAATAGTAGGGAATCACAGATAAGAGGTCACTTCATGATTCGAGCATCTTACCTGTATGTTCGAAGATGACTGAATCTATTTTCTTCCTCGATCTTTGACATCGTTCTTCCTATCTGGTTCATAGTAACATATTTGGATTTTTAACTTTGTTAGACTTTCAAATTTTTCTAAGATTTCACTGAAAAATTAAAGGCTATTCAGCTCCCTCTACGCCATGCTCGTTGCTTAAATGGTACACATTTAAGAAGAAGGTGATATCGCAATTTGCAATAGTGTCGTTAAGCCAAAACCAAAGTGATCACTTTAGCCAACCAGAAAGGACACAGAAAATCTGATGAACAAATCCTTGAAGCAAATACACGTAGCTGACGTGAAGCGCGGGAAAACCTGTGCGTGGGGTTTCACGAGTGGCTTTACTTCTGATTGGATTAAAAGGTATCGTGTAGTGTACTAATGCAAAACTGCATGTAACAAATACTGATATCGTTCAACATTCAAGTTAAAACTTCCTTAACTAACGCAAGCTCAAGAAATTAACTCCCTTGATGCCAATTCTTAAAACATCGCGGAACACCAGAGAACGTGTCATTTGAGGAAGCTCTACATAAATGACTTGGCGTGGATAGGGAATGCTATTACTATTTTTACTTACTAGAAAATTGCGTGCCGAATTCATTTACTCCAGTCACCTTCTCACTCCAGTTATGTCTTCCTCGCCAATAACCGCGAACGTTCAGTTTCATAGCTAGGTGTTCCTTAGTAGCCCGCAAATGTCTGAATCCTTAAATTTCATTCCGGCTTGCGTTGGTGATCCACTTTCTTCGTATTTCGTTTATTTTCGCCTAATATGGAAGATCTATCACCTTCCGGATACGTGTTTCACATGGACGAGAGCTCTCGAAAAAGATCTCTGTCACATTTTTGACTTATCGTAAAGACAAAAACGCAGTAGCTCTACCTATGAAAGAGAAAGATAATTTTTGGAACTTCAAATCTTCCAATCACATAGAATAACGATGGCAAGGACACCTTAACGTAATTAGAATTTACAATATTTCGGAGAGAAAGCTACATCAGGCTTAGCTGGTTTTCGTTCAGGTCCTCTATTTTGGTGGAATTGGAATTTGGAGCTAGGTGTTGGCTTTTGTGGCGGGAGGAAAACCGGAGACCCGCAGAAAAACCCTCGGAGCAGGGCGAGAACCAACAACAAACTCAACCCACATATGGCCCCGGGCAGGAATCGATCCCTAGACGCATTGGTGGGAGCAAGTGCTCTCGCCACTGCGCCATCCCTGCTCCAAAACGCATGCGATGTTAGCCAATACGTCTTTCAAACGTCGCATTCCGTCATAAATTTTAGCATATTCTGAAAATTACATAAAGTAGGTAGTATCGTTATTTTTTTGCAGGGTCTATTGGTTTTGCGATTGGGTGAAGCCTGATAACGGATGTTTTGAACATAATCCTTTTATGTCTTTGTTTTGGTTTGGACAACGATATCCTCCTACATACCACTCTATCCCTCAGTGGTTAGTTATTTATCCGTTAAATACCATATGGCATCGTTTGATAAGCCAGGGCCAGTATTTTTTTTAAGGATGAAAGGCAGCTACTTTAAGGCATGCTTTGTGGTCTTCCAATATTTGGATCCCTTTTGAGCAAAAAAAATAGATTATCTCTTTGGAATAAGATAGTGTGTTTTCTTCGTAGACATAAATTAGAATATTGAATTTGCTCCACGATGCGTTTCCTCGAAGCTTTTAGAAAGCGATCGCCAAAACTGATCTAAAGAATTCAGTAGCTTGAATCAACAAGTCATGACAAAAGTAAAACAATCTCTTAAAAAAAGCAGTTAAGGTAAATCACACGTTTGTTTTAGCCATTACGACTTTGATTCTTTCAATCCACGAGCGTTCCAAATGCACTAGCACAGTTTTGACCAAAACAGTATTAAAATTATGAGATTAGAATTAGGACTAAGTTCCTTTGCTTTACAACTCTAGGATACCGACCATGATAAATTAAGATATTACGTCAATTGTTCAATGAAGAAGAAGTATATCTAGCGGTTTTTTCGCGGTAAAAAATGCGAAAAAGTCTGTCTTTGTGAACTATTTTCGATCTGACATCACTACCTCGTGAATGCGCAACCCGTTATAACAGATATTCCATAGTTGCTGTTATTTATCGATTTTAGTGATAGCACTAGATCAGTACTTTAAGTTATGAACGGTGAACGAGTGTCTCTTGAGCTTAAGGTTACTTCCCACCTTCAGAGGCCAAAAAAATCGTTTTTTCTTTTATTTGACAAAATTTAAGTTCGTCATTTTATTTAGTGTTTCCAAAAGAAAAACATTAAAAATCTCAAAAAGCAGCCGAGTTATTTAGAAAAAGCGTATTTTCAAATAAAGTTAATAAACTAGGAAGGTGTCACAATCTTGTCAACGGGCGAGAACCCTGAGGAAATTTTCGCGGCAAACGCTCATCGCTCGTATTTCACGACATTTGCATATTTTTCGTTACATCACGCACTTGACAGAAATTCCCCCGTGGAAGCTCTTTACGCTAACTCCCATGGAAAAATCAAAAGCAGAAAAAAGTCCTTGGGTAAAGAAAACGAAAGAAACCGGCGTAAAGAAGACAGAAAAAGCTCCATATTGTCAAGGAAGGAAAAAAAACCTTGCCGAAAGCGACAAAGGCTCTTGGTTTGGCCAAACACCTTCGACAATCTCGGCATCTGCTGAAGATCCGGAGCGTTCGAATATCCTTGGATCAAGTAGCTTAAAAATCAAAGTCAACGTCAGTGCAGGCTGCGAACAAGATTCTTCGTCGGAATCTGGCGGAAGTGATGAAGAAAATGAAACCTACCCAAGGGAACTCATTTTAGCAGTAAGAGTATTTCTCAAGCTGTCCGTCGATTCCTTAACGTCTTGTTTTTCAGCGGTACATTTTCCGCCTTTAACCTTTTTGGCGCGGGTTTTGCCTTTGCCTTTGCCTTTGCCTTTGGCGTCTTTGCCCATATTACGTTGCCATCCTGAATTGAACTCCACTGTTGCAATGCGATGCTTTTCCCGGGAAATCTTGAGCTATTGTCATTGGTTTGCGGTTTTATCAGGCGTGATAATCTCCGGACGTGGCGCGAGTTGTTTACGAACCTTAACAAGCTAAAATCTCGCATTTGATTTTTGGAGGAATACATCCACTTTGAGCGAATTTACAGGGTATGCAGATTTGACGGATTTTCCTGAAATTTCGCCAGAACATTCCAGAGATAATGACAAACCAAAGTGTGTCGGGAAATTTTGATATTTAACACATTTTTCCCGTGGCGTCCATTTACGCAACACGTCTCGCATATTTTTAGCTACTCCAACTTTAGAAGTGGATATCTAGACAACCAATCAGAATATCGAAAAAGCCCGACACACTTTTCTTGATTGATGCCTTGTGAATAAGACTCTACAGCCATTTTGTTCGTATTGAGGAATCCGATAACCGATAAATTCAATAGAAGAAGCCTGGGTCGTTTCACGCCTTACCGCCTCCTGACACCTACTAAAAGAAAACATTGCTGAAATTGTATTTTTTTTTCGTAAAGTACATTTATTAAGCTTTCTTATGATATACAGTTTGTTGAGGTTTTATTGAAACTGGCGCGCGTGCGATTTTTTTCCCGAAGGGCACCCGCTAAGGTGGGAAGCAACCTTAATATACCGGCTTTGATTCATCAGGTCAACTTCAGAAGACTCTATCCAATTACGGAAACTTAAGCGGAACAAGCTCCCACTCAGAAAAAATAATAAGTAAATTAATAAAGAAAACAACTTTACTTCAGTGCTATATGTATTTATTTGTACAGAATGAGACAAGCTAATTGGAAACACTAATCTAAACTAAAGGAGAGAAAAGAAAGGAAATCTAAATGAGATAAGTAAAGAAAAGCTGACACTAACTATATCAGTAAGACTGCCATTTAACAATAAATACCGTAGTGGATTTCCGTAGGTATCAGTTCTCACTGTGCTCACGAACCTTTCTAAAGTCTGACGTCCAGAAATGGGTTAAAGGAAGTGTTGAAGGAAAACGAGCTCGCGAATCAATGGAAGAGAAGAGTTCTGGAAATCAGCTCGCTTCCTCATTTTACCACTTATGCCAATCTGATTTTAACAAATTGTTGTACCTTAGGGTTAGGGTGTCATGATGCTTGTTCGGTTTGCGAGGGCGCATACGAGTGAGGAGCTTAAGTTGACATGGCAAGAGTAGAATGTGACGCCTGTATTAAAGGTTACGTGACAGCGGTACGTTTAAACCCCCGTGAACACGTAAAGTAAACGAGGCAGGAGTTGCCTGCTGGCGGAAACTCCTTCACCCTTGAAAGCTTCCGTTTCAATTTGAGAGTTCAGTTGAGCAGCTTTGTCGTCTAGACTTTTCATGTTACGCAGTGCAATCGTGATTACTAACTGACTGCAAATTAAACCACAGTCTACACAAACAAGTGAAGGGTAACCTAAGATCAGGCGTTCTTTTCCTTTCTCTTTTTTTGGCGCCAAAAAAGGAACGGCTGATCGCAGGTTAAGTGAAGAGCGCCGGATTTGTTAAGGTCTAAATCATTACAGATGTTGAAATAATGAATATTATCAGGAAGAAAGAAGAAGAATAAGAAAAAAAAATTGCGGTTACGTTGGATAATCGTTTAGAAACAAACAAAAATGTATAAATTTGATTGTGATCGATCAATAATCAACAAAACAAATGCTGAAAGTGAAGAATGATCATCGCAGTTAATTTTCCAATTTAAGCAATTGGAAAGAAGAAGCCTGAAAAAATCAGGGCTTCAACGGGATTCGAACCCGTGACCTCCGCCACACATGAAGCCACACATTGGGAGCGAGGTCAATTAGTTGAGTTCATATCTTCCTGTGAGTGAAATGATGTGAAGTTTATATGAAATAATTCATAGCTCAGTTGGTAGAGCATCGCACCGGTATCGCGGAGGTCACGGGTTCGAATCCCGTTGAAGCCCTGATTTTTTCAGGCTTCTTTTTTCCAATTGCTTAAATTGGAAAATTAACTGCGATGATCATTCTTCACTTTCATCTACAACCGCAGTTCATATATGAATTATTTCATATAAACTTCACATCAAAACAAATGCTATTGTTTTTTAATGAATAAATAAATACAACACTGTAATGAAGTTGAGTTTGCGAAGAACACATCCTCAAGCCGTTTGATTTCAACTTTTGCTCTCCAACAACTCCCCGAAGGTTATAATAAAGATGCTATCAGAGATGAAGGCGCTTCTTGGAAAACAACGTCGCCTTATTTGGTTAAAACGCATGCCGTAGTTTAGGATAACTTGGCAGTCAAAATACCCTTTATCGGGAGTATCACAGAAAAGAGATCTCAGATTAATTGATTAAGTAAAGCACCTTGTTTGGTTTAAAATCACTCTTTTAGCACAACGTTCTAATGTTGCTGCATTGCAGCGGAAACCCAGATTTCAGGCGTTTTGAAAATAAGCGGAAACTGAGGCGGAAACTGCTCTTAGTACACGAAACGCGATTTTTTCAACCTGAATAGACCTTTACTTCTACAGTCACGAATGCG
Organism: Orbicella franksi; assembly: GCF_964199315.1. NCBI lineage: Eukaryota > Metazoa > Cnidaria > Anthozoa > Scleractinia > Merulinidae > Orbicella > Orbicella franksi. The sequence goes on along the minus strand of NC_138149.1, from coordinate 27,096,470 downwards.
TATCTCAATACGAGTAATGATAGAAATGTATAAAAAATGAAATCAGCTGCGTTGTGTGTTAGTTGTAGTTTTCAAATCATGCAACAAAATGCTTTGACCGCCAAAAGAACACCCACCATCCATGTCGAAGTACATGTAAATGAATAATATTCACTTTATTTTAGTGTCGGAACGCTTAGCACTGCTTCACTAATTGGTGACCAAGCAAACAAAGATTCTAAATTGAACCGAAACTTGTTAAAAATACCAGCTAGTTACAGTTGACTATTTACCAAGCGTGGAGCAGTTGAATTTGGGAGCACCAATCACCGGGCCGCTCCGGATTACAATTCCAGTACTTTAACCAGAAGTCCCCGCCGCCTACACGAGCACTTACTATATACTGATTGTTCTCGAAGCAACTCAATATATTCCTGTTATAGCGTCAACGTTCTTTAACGTTTGCGTTTTCTTTGAAACGTAACAGTTCCTTTTCTTTTCACTTTTTCTATCATAGCGATTCGTGTTCGGTATTCAATTCGATTCAATCGAGTAGAGCTTTCATAGTTTTTCACATTTCCTTGGGGAGCGCCAAGCCATGAGCGTATGAATGGCGCTATTTAAATAAACGTTAATAAGTTATAATTATTATATCTGAGAATCGAGATATTGTTCGAGTCAGTATATTGTATGAGGACTAAAGGGAATTAACAACTGAAGAGAAATATTACAACAAACAAATTTATCTTCTGATTCAAATCTATCCATATATTGTGACAACTGAAGTGAAACATGTAACAAAGAATTCAAAGATCAAGACTGAGTTACGATCTCGGCTAACCCGCGAAAAATTAATATACATGCGTATCTCAATCTCAGCGATAGATCACTTTAATTACTTTGGAAAAGGTTTCACTCTTTCTAATATAGATTAGTAGAATTCTACTGGCGTTTTAATACGAATGGCGTTCTCTTATTGAATACGTTATTCACAGCCTATTTCTGTTCTGTTGAGTAACGTAGCAATGAGCGCTTAATCCACCATAGGAAAAAAGATGGCGGCGGTACATTTTATCACGATGCCTTGCGAACCTAGCACAGCCTATAAGGCACAAAGAAAGCCAAATTTTTACAATATTTGTTCCTGTACTAAGAACAGTGAGAAGCCCAGGTTTGAAGGTTTTATAACGTTTCTGTACGTTTTTTAAAACGTTGTTAAGGTTTTCGTGCTCTAAGAAGTATGGGTAAATGTACTAGTCGCCATCTTTTTTCTTACGGAGGATTGTTAACAAACTGGCGACCGCTTCTTTGCGTTTTCGAAGTGTCTGTGAAGAGTTTTTGGATAAAGTTTTGAACGACTGCTGCAGTTATACTAAAACAATTAGATTTTTCGCTCTTGATTTCTATGTGTGAACGCGATAGAAATCCCGTGCTCATAATTGTTAAATAGCCTTAGACAGGAATTGATCTTTCTGAAATTTGTATAATAACAAAAAAAATAAAAATAAAATAATAATAATAATAATAATAATAATAATTAAAAGTTCTGTTATTACGGGGGTGGGATTAGGTCTTAATGCCCCTTCCAACCCTGAAATGAATCAGTGGCAAGCGATTACATGAGATTTCAACCACGGTCTTTCTAGTTCAGTAATTTTGAAAATCAAACAATATCGTGGGTAATCGGGCGCAACCGCAAGCAACGATCCGTAATCTGTGTCAACTAAGGGTTGTATTTGTTTCAGTCGTGATTACAAAGCAGTTTCTAAACGTGGGCCATGTGCAGTCCTTTTTTTTTCTCCTTTTCTCGTGAAACAAGACTGAGACATGGTTACGTTAAATCGTGCTGTCGAAACTGCGTTCTTTGATTGCCAATTGTAACAGCTCAATAATGTGTCAATATATATCCACTCTATATTAATTGTTTATATTTGCGTCAAAACGCAACTTCCGGCGTTTTGCGTCACTGAAACAAAGCGATTTTAGGGTGGATACTAGGGATCGCTAGTTACCGTATTTACTTTTCCGTCAACCGAAGGCTCTGGCCTGTTCTTAAAAAACTACCGGATTAACTTGTTCACTTATCCTAATCAGCTTCGCCGAAAATCCATATCGCGTTGTCAACTTGTGGCTAAACTACCCACAAGTAACTGCGATAGAACACGTGCCGGACCGTGGCCTTCTTTATTGCGTGGGTTGAAGAATTGTCAAAATTAGTTCACTTATTTGATTAAAAATCAGAACTGAGGAACGAAGCTGTTGTCAAGCGTCAATTTGGCATGTGCTTGAGAATTTGACATCGTCGTAAGTTGTCCATGCTGCAGCCGCTGGAAAGAGTAAGCTACTCCTAGGAGAGAGTCAAAGCATTGGCAAAGCACTGTATGCTCCCCCATGGGTGATAAAGGATAACCATGAAGATGTGAGTAAATGTAAAATATCGATCCCCATTTGGACTTACGTGACAGAATGCCCAACATCCCATAGTTGAAAGTAACCGGATTTATGTCTCCTAGATTGGTTACTCTTGTCTCACTTAGCAAAATGCTGTTTAATAAGATTATACAAACAATTTTCTCAGTTTTTATCTCATTTCTTTAGAAAGGCGAATCTGGTTGGCTCTCCTGCTCATAGAAAAGTCGGACACGTTGTCTTACCGTCAATGGTGCACGTGCTGCTTATGAAATGCAAAATCGTTCTTCAATTCTGCCGTTAATAAAATATTGAAAATTGTAGGTTTTGAACTGCAGTCATTTGCAGTGCGTGCTAAACCTTTTGCCTAATTGCCCTGACTTTCAACTCGGCTGTACCTCATCGACTTGGTTCGATTCTTCTACTAATGATTTTCTTTCAAGTCTCCAGATAAGAAAATAATTCAATTAATTACATGACTAGAATACCGGTCAAACGCAAGAAAATATACGCAAAAATGTTCCGGGACGCTGTTTTGTACAACCACATTTATAATGTAGAATAAAGTCTCTAAAACTGGTCGGCGTCAAGTGGTGTGTTAATCAGAAGAAGTGGTTTAAAAAGGTTTAATAATGCAAATGAAAAGTCAGTAAGACAGTATCACCTAATTTTACGTATGATTAAAAAACATTTTATTACGTACGGAGAACTCCACAAAAAATACAAATCTTAATCATAACTGCTGGTTTTTATTTTGTTTAAATGATTGCAAATACAAGAAAAAGAACTACCGTGTTGGTGTTCATGGTTTTTCAAAGTAACAACGCCTATCGCGTCCGTTCTCTTTAGTTAAACTGATTAAATATAAGATCGCATCATCACAGCCTTTCTTTACTCCTAGACACATAATACTATTATCAATGCTGTATTTGTATACACGGTATTTTCCAGTTTCTTCTTCCTCAAACTGGAACTCATTGCTAATGGTATCGTTACATCTTTGCTTCTGAAAATACAAAAGAGAACAAAAAAGACACAAATCTAACAAATCTAACCTTCTAAATCAGGCCAAACCTTACAGTAAGTAGCGCTTTTAACCCAGGGTTCCGTAGGAAAGCCTGAGTCTAAAAATGCAAACCACTCGTCGTCGTCGTCGTCGTACTTGGTCGCCCAATGGGGGGACATAGTCCCAGGCGTTCCTAGCGTAGTGCGAGGAAACTGGAGATGAGAATGTGACAGCTCTTGCTCTTCGTGAGAATGCTGTGATTTGTGAAAAAAGGTTGGGGAAGACTCGAAGAAGATGTCGATCGTTTTCGGAACGGATTGGCCCACGAATTATATTGCTTGACATTTCCAAACAGAGATCGAGCATTCTCAGCAGGTTCGAATGGACATTTCGAACTTGCGGAAAGAATTTCTGACTGCCGGGTATATATAGCTTATTTATTTTCTTGAAAATCCGTGCCTGTAAGTCACGCAAAGTTCATCAGACAACTTGCAAACTCAAATCATTGAATAACATGATCGCGTGGTGTTTATGACCAAAGATCAAAATATTCATATACTCCCGCGAGGTTTCAAATAATAACGATGATCTTCGTGGAAATTGATTATCTATGAATTTTTGACCGCCGGGTAACTAGTATTTTGAACAACCTTGCCCGTGAGTGAAGATTTTTGTAGTATGGCCGGGAGAATTCGTCCACTACTAAAACAAAACGTTATTTAGAGTTGCTTGGCATTTCCGACCAAATATTTTTTTCATTGAATTGTGGACAAAATGTCAAAAATCGAGATTTTATAGTATGTCCAAGCTGGAAAATTTCCTCAACTACAAAAATAATACCTGAAATCGCTTGGCATTTCTAAACAAAGCTCTGCTATTCTAAGTAATAAGTTATTTCTTGAAAATTCTATAATAATTTCAGACTGCCGGGTATCTAGTACTAGTTTTCTGAAAACCCCTCCCGGCTGCCGGGTGTCTAGACACAATGTAAAGTTTTTGTTGTGTTCAATATGCTTACTTGCGGTACGAAGCCTGAGCAAACGCTCTCAGAGCGTCTAGTATTATTAGTATTCTTTTTGTTTCAGTTTGTCACGTCTTTACTGACATGAACATACAACCCGATAAATCTCATGCAGTCACAAAGTGCCAACTCAGTCCTATAGGAACCCAAATTCTCGTCAGTTCAGCCTCGCGGGGAACCATTTTGGACAAACCATCCCGTATGATATAAAGATTTAGGCCAGCCTAAAAGCGTAGCTCCTGGGCCGGGTTGTTGAGAGCCCGGTTAAGCTAACCCAGGAAAAGGTAGAATTTTGATTTGAGTTTTGTAACTTCGCGGTGAGGTTTTCTGTATATTGTTTGGCCTTCTATTTTGAGTTTTAATAATCATCATATACCATTCTGGCCAATCACATAGGACTCCGACAATCCAGAGAACCAATCATAAATCCCGGGAAACGTAATCGAGTGAATCACAATTCCTTTTGATTTTACTACTGATTGTATGACAAAGTAGCGCGAGTATTTGAAGGCAATCGCTCAGCGTAGTGATTTCTCTAGTTTTGTGACACTCATTTGAAAACCACTTTAAAAATGATTAGTTGAAAATAGTTTTTGTCACCCTCACCTCTATGAAAGTAACACTGTTGCTGTTAACGACCGCCTTTAGTGCGTAAGTGGATCCATGATGACTAACCTCAATGCACTTCCTTCTTGTAGCAGCGATATTTATGATCCAAAATTCTTTGAGATAAAAAATACATTATTAGCGAAAACCTGAAACAAATTTAATCTTGAAAGCTGACAAAATTTCTGTAGTAGGCAAATACAATAAACGGAAATGGTTCTGAATTCCCTGTTCAATATTTCTGCTGTAAACCTATCTGCCCAAGGTCCCTGTCTGGTGATTTTAATAGAATATTTTACCGCCGCCCCCCTCAGTCCCTCTCTCAGTCCCTCCCTCTTCCTTCCTTCTCCAAAAGCAGAGATTGGGTCGTTACTTTTTTTAAAGCAGATAAATTTTAATGAATCTTGCTGTCAAATTCATATGAGCTCAGTAGTGTATGACTCAAAGCAATCTCAAATCAGCGAAAACTAAATCTAATGGTCCTTGCATCTGTCCCAATTCGTTCAGTCTGGACTTAATTCAACTTGCTGTAATTTTCCTCAGCTATGTTACAATCTGACCAATCAGTGTTCGACAATTTCGTAGGCTGTGTTAACGCGGACGGTAGCATTATAGCAACACTTACGTGCTTTTTTTTCTCGTGTCGACGCCCCATCTAACTTTGCCTCACACTGTCCGTTGGTACATTTATTAGTGTGAATCTTAAGGAGATTTCCTCCGCTGCAATTCATTCGTCTGTAAAATGATTGCATAGAGAGTGGGCCTGTTCTGCTTCGTTTCCACGTTGATCCGACTTCTACATTGGCCAACAAGAATACTACCACGGTCTACGGATATAAAAATACACCCCATATATTAACATGCACAGTAACCAAGGTAACAAATCAACTGATGCCAGTTTTGCCAGTTGATTCTGCATACAGTACACGTACAGTGGAAACAATGTCTGGATAAAATTGATTACTTTTCTTCAAGTAAGAGGTTGCAAATAAAATTAATTAGCATCAAAGTTAATTTTTTCACAATCTAGTAAATTAAGAAACAAAACTTTAATATCTACTGGAAGAGCCTCAGAAAGCATTGCTATATATATTTAGCTTTTATGTGCTTGACAAGGACATTTGTAGTGCAGGGAAAATACTGTCATAAAATTAGGAAGGCTAAAGCACATCCTTTTTTTAAAACGAAACAGCTATTGCAGACAGGGATGAAAAACAATGCTGGCAAAATCAGACGATAGTTTCGTCGACTTCATACATAAAAAGAATCCCTAATCAAAGTATCAAAAGTTGCAACTAATGACTTAGTCACTGACGCTTATTTTACTTACTAGAAAGATATGTGTTAAATCCATGTTGCCCTCTTTGTAATAAGCTTGTTCTTTTAGATCGAAGTTACGATGGTCTTAACGCTTAGAGCGTGTCTATTTATACGGTTAGGTTTTAATGTATGTACGATTTATTTTAACCGCTCTTGCATATGTAATTGATTAAAAATGAAAAGAATTTCATCCTGCATGTAGCTGAAATAAAATAGATTACTAATGAAAAAAGTATCAGTCCTTGTTACAACCAAAGCGACGCGAGGAAGAACTGACCCACCAGCCCCCACATACATAGGTACGTGGGCGAAAATAATTAAGGGTCTTAAGTACTTTTTATCTCGCAGATCGTTCGACGAAGAGGGTGTATTTTTAAAATGAAGGTCAATAGAGAGGTTGCGCATAAAGCTAGCTAAACATCCAATACTGGGACTCGATCGTGGTCATAATGTAAACAAAGTGGCAAAACAAACATATCTGGTCCATTTGGGTCACAATAATTTTACGGATTTCTCTGTTGATATCAAATTTCAAACGCCGTAGACAACAAATCACGTAGGATGGTATATCAATTTGTTCCTTTTTCATTGCTACACCCCCGTAAAACCACACCTTAGACATGGCGTGAACATTCTTGCCGAGAACATTGACTGAATGATTGAATAGCCATGCAAAGTTTCCTACAGAATCAATCAATACAGAATAAATTGTTTTGAGTTTCTTTAAGTCAATCTCGTTTCTTACTTAGTTTGTGTATTGGATAACGTTGAAATTAGTTTTTCCAGCCCACTAACCCACTTCTTCCAAGGCCGTGAATCGAAAGTCATGAAACTTTACATAACTCACGCGAACCAGCGAAGTGACTCAGGCACAGACTATTTTCTTCCGAGGGATGTTTGTCTGTCGATTAGTCACGGATAAGTAAGATTGTATAATCAGTTTTCTATGCAAGCGGTGTTAAATAAAGGAGTCCTTGGTTTGCCAAATAACAACACTGTTGTCTCGGGCGGGGAGACGAGTGAGTGATAATATTTGTGAACCATAGAATAGGGCACGCGCATTGTTTATGCGCTACGGGTTGTCCATATTTGCCACACTCTTGTTTCCAAACCATACAATTTTCAGTATTTTAAAGACAAAATTGAAGAATATTTCTTTCTTTTAAGAGCAGCACGGGCACTATATCATATTGTCATTTAAGCACTAAGCGTGAGAGCCAGTCAGGTCTCGGGGAAAATCTATATAACACGCTGAGTGTACTGTGTGTACTGTGTGTCTGAGTGTACTGAGAAACGCCGCAAAGTAGCTTTCTGTTTAGAGAGGTGTTACTATTTTAGAAGAATGCTGAGACCCTCCGGCTCTGAGAAGGCTTCTTTCTTTTCTTTGCACGCTTGGCAACATCTAATTGTAAATATTCAAACAGGGCACGAAATAATTTCTTTGCTCAGTACACTGGAATTGAACTGATTACTTTCTCTGTTTATTATCTCTCGTAAAGCTTCTATATCCCGAGGCCGTTGTTCTCTTTTACTTTAAGCTGCATTTACGTGGATTTCAACGTAACCAACTCTACCGCTTATCTTTTGTATTGCGTCGGCGGCAGGACCGTGGTTACGTAGAGGAAATATCGTATCATCTCCACGTTTCAGACATTTCATTGATTTTCCTCTAATGGTTTAATTGACTTTCAAAGACAATACGAATATTTTAAACCCTGAGATTGTCGTGAACGTTCTCAGGCGATCAGGTACGTAGTCCACGAAACGTTGGCTCCTGTATTTTCCCTTATTTGCTAGGCGTACTTAAAACTGCTGCTCAAATTTAGCTTTGAAACAGTTCCTCACAGCAATTCACCCAGATCAGTGGAAGGCCCAGGTGAATCTTGAGCAAACAGGTTTACTGGAAAAAATGGAGTTTCTTTGCCCTTTTGGTTTCTTGGAAAGGGTTGAGCCGAATACGGCGGAGCCTGTGTGTACGGTCGGCATATATTCTAGTTTCAGTTTCTGTCGGTAACTGAAGATACCTATGGAAATAAAAATGTAACTTATAGGGAACTACTGTGAATCTCAAGAATGAGGATTTAATAAAGTAAAACAAACATGCTGAACCTAAGAGTGGAGTGGGCGGCCGGATGCTGAATGCAAATGAATATAGTTTTGTCCCTTTCTTGGCTGGTGTTGAACATTTTTTTAACCAAAAGTTTCAAAGAAATTACACATAACAGAGTTAGTTTGTTTGCTTGTTTGTTCAGTATTTTCTTTTTCCCGGTCTTTTCTTACATTGCCTACTATTTGCTGTTATTTTAAGGCGAGATCATATATGATTAGGTGCACGAGCGGGGGGGGGGGGTGGGGGGCAAGGGGGACTGCGGGCAAAACGCTAATGATTCGGGCAACGACAATTGAGAGAAAACATTACAAAATAATGCTGTTTGCGTGATTTCCAAAACTCGCTAATAAAGTTTCTAGTTAGTTACCTTTTTTAGAATTTTTCTATTAACAAGTTGTAGATTTTACTCGGATTGAGACTGTTGACAGAGTATGATTGATTGATTATGTAAGCTTTAAATATAACTATTTTTAGTAGTTTCATTTGATGTGGAAATTGTGAACATTTTTTGTTTTTTATGTTATTTGGGTTCGTTTGGATCCCGATTTCAACACTTTTGCATTCGGTCATTGCGTAAATTTTTCGGGCAAGTAGGTCACAGCTCCCAAAGGTATCCGCACGCCTATGCATGTATGTAATCTCGGACCGGATGGTGGATAATATACTAATTTCATGGAACCCTGTGCATCTCGCCCGACATGAAGTCTCTAGAAGGTTACAGTAGGTGGGCGGATATGAAAAGATCAACCTTTTGACTTATGACAAAACGTGCAAAAATTTCAACGTGCAGTATTTGCTAGGCCAGTCGAGCATCAGTCAGCTGGATGATCACGTTATCAGGACAACGTTCTGGGAAGGGAGGAGTGACCACACACCGTTCAAATGATTGGAATCACGCAGCCCTTAAACATCCTTTAAGTGACCGTAAATAGTGTTTACCTTGTTAAGATTTCAGAAATGTAACACATCCGTCAATCTTTCTGGACCCCACCTATTGGCAATCGGTAAACTTGTGTTTACGCATTTCAAATATTGAAAATAGGCGAAGCTTAGAGGCACACTTTCAGTGATGTCTGTTAATGATGTCCAATAAGATTTTGGCCTCAATTACTCCAGTTTTAAGCTGAAAGTAAAGAAACTCTTTTGTACACAGCAGTTACACGATAATTTAATAATTGTTATCAATGCAGTTTGCCGGCTCGCAACTGATTTGTCCCCCGGTACTGCTCGTGTTATGAAAAAAAGTTTTCTTACAAATGCCTTACATATTTTCATTTCAAACTCCTAAAAACTCTGATGTCACGTTCTGTTGCATTTGATTGATGCCAAAATACACAATAATTATCAGTCCTGGCTAGAAATCGATTTGCCGACAAATCATCAGTTGCTGTAAGAAAAATGATAAGCAAAGACAGAAGAAGCTTTACTTTTAAAGTGAACGCGTTATAACTGCGTATAAACTTCATTATAGACTAAAGTAAATGCACAGAAACATTGTAACTTTATTGCTTCAATAAAATGAACTTAATTTTACGTTCAAAGTTGAACTCGATAACAGTTTTGTAGTTAAGAAACTAGCGCTCGTGGGACTGCACGACCCAGTTTTATTAGAAATTGAATCTTGCATGTGAGGCGGCGTGAACGTGGCGTCCAACGTGCTGGAAAATTAAGGTAATTACCAATTTAAGATTTAACAAACCTCACACTGACATAATGTTATCTAAATAATATAATCGTTCTAATTCTACAAAAAGTAATGGGGTATTAAATCAAAATCCGCAGTCGTTACTGAGACAACACAGAAGACAAAGAGATTTCAAGACCCACTTTGTCTTTATTGTAGCAGATCGTAGCATAATGCATGTTTTATCTCCGTGACCTTTGCGTGATTTCAGAACGTGGAGCCCCCAGTTGCATGTCTATGTTAATTTAAGCTAATTTAGCGTCGTTTGTTAAACCATCACGATGTCAACAATAATTAAACCCAATCATTCAATTCGACGTAAACGGTTCATACGACGGACCACTTGGTGAAGCACAATGTTGTGTCGCTGTCTAATTTTAACCGTCGAGCCAAATTAAACTTAGTATAGAAAACGAAAATGAGTGAAAAATTATACATTTGACAGCATAGTGTTTATTATTTAACTGGCCTTAGTAGACCGTGGAAAATTTCACAATGAATGTGCCCGGAATTCATTTCTCACTTAGCCTTTTAAAATACGGACTCTTTCCCTGCTGTTTAGTGATTTATATTTACCTTTATTAATGTAAAGTGGTTTAGACGTTACTTGGTAAAGGTTTATGAAGTTGTCAAATAAGGGTACACATCGAGTTTGATAGTGGATGGGGTGAATTGAATGGGTTCCACTGAGATTGTGACAAGCAGATGAACAAATATTAGTCATGAATGATTAACGCCTCTTCCCTTTACCCCGAGGGGGGCACGGGGTGAAGGGAAGAGACGGCTGGAATTCAGACTATGATGTAAGATACCTTGAATTATTTTTGCCGTTCATGATGCACTGCTACGTTAGTCTGCCTTATCAACATTTAACTTCTCAAGGGAAGAGACGGCTGAAATTCAGACTACTTACATCACGGTCTACATATAAAGTGCCCACCCATGCGCCAACAACATAAATTTGAACTGGAACGAAGAATTTCAAAACTATTTATAAGAACTCGACTCAGTGTTTTTACGAATTACACCCACAGCCTTAGAGGAGTACAGCCCTGTTCTCATAGAATTTCAAAAATAAAAACACCAAGGTAGCAGCAAGTTCCGTGCCACTAACACCAAGTAGAAAAAGAGTCGCCCCTGAACACAGCCCGAAAAGTTTAGTTATTTAGAACGATCGGCTGAAGCGTCGCAATTGATGTGCATTCGCTAGAAAAAATACAAAAAGCTGCCTCTAAGATGGTGCGTTTTTATCCGAGAGTGAAAGCAGCTGAAGGACTGTCTTTCAGACCTGTCCCTGCTGATTTTGCGAGACTTAGCGCAGATAAATTCTAACAAGGCACCTCAAATAACGCGCATGGATCAAACTGAACTTGTTTTTATATCGTTTGTTTGTTTGTTTGTTTGTTTGTTTGCTTTTGCTAATTCATTTTGTTCTGCATCTGATATCGATAATCTTTTTGTGTTATTGCCGATCAGCAGTAGGGATTTTATAGCCCCACATCTAAAGCATGGCTCGCTTTCTTGTTGGCCTAAATGACATACCGGTTAACCTACATGTACATTCTAGCACTCTTTTAGTCTTAACAGCACTTTGGTTAGCATAATTTACCTGGTTAGCTTGTGGTTTATAATTTGTTTTTTTTTTTTACTATTACTATTTTTTTTTAACTGCAGTTAGTGGTCCTCGTTCGTATGGCTCACGTGGCTCGCTGGCTCAAAAATTAACAAAACTGTCTCGATGAAATGGCCTGTGTTCTGATCAACTTTTCAAGGCAAAATACCCTTTATAGCTTTACGTCTAGCACTCTTAATTTTCACGGGTCAAACTAGCTATTTAGATATGATATACCCATAACATAGCTCTTTCTTTAGAATCTTTTATTTGTCAAGAGATTCGTATACTAGAAGAGTTATGAGCCTCAAAAATCAGTTGAAATTTTACATATAAATTAAATTGCGATAGTTGTATTTTTCAAACGGTCAAGAAGTAGACAAAACGTCTTTACTTCAAGATAATTATAACTTTTAGCTCAGAAGAATGATCAAAGTGTAGATTACAAACTGTGTGAATATGAAATCCAGCCAAGTTCGATTCCCCTCTTTCTGTACTGGCCTGTTGAAAATGTGCAATTTTGCATAAATTCCATCGGCCATTTTGGTTCATTGAGAGGTATTTCGAACTTTCCTAGATTTCACAAAAATGTGAACTCGCTGGGACTTTGGAGGTATATTTCTGAAAATAGTTCACCAAAAGGGTCTTTTTGACGCAATAAAAGAAAATCCGAATTTTCCTACCTGTCGTCGGATTCTCCATATTTACAGGCAATGGCTCTTAAATCGCAGTCGCATTTCCGAATGATTTTAGAGTGCAGGAAGTTTCCACTCGATGATGTGAAAATAAAACTATTAAACTCATAAAATCAAATTGATCTTGGATGACTGAAAAGACTGATATGTAAGGAATGTAAAATTTCGAACACTGCGATGAACAATTGAAACAATGCGTTAGTCATGCGTGATATTTTGCACATACTTGTGGGGAAGATACTTTCAAGCCTCATCGAATGCAGTTATATTTGCCTTTTTAGCATCATGAACGTTTCTATTTTTGATCGAGCTAACCCCATCTGGAGCATTCTACCTTCTCTAACGAAAGTCGTATGCTAATTAAGCAAAATGTAAACAACGTCTAACTGATTTCACTTTTCGTCCTTGTGTCTTCACATTACTTTTTTATGAGTCACTTTTTTGTATTCTTATCAAGGCCTACGCATTCCTTTCAAAAGCTGTGAATAAGAACCAGGAGGTTTGTAGTTTATGAACTATGTAGGTGTCACCATCTACGGGTATATTACGAACTCACAAAGTGACCAACTCCCAGTTGGCTTAATCAGTCCGGGATCGTTGTCAGATTTGATAACCATGTGACGTCACAACATGGCGGCCATTTCAACAACCGTGAATTTTCGTATTCACTTCGCTTTGCTCGTTATTTGTTCGATTATACTCGGGTAATTTACCCATAATTCTATTCGATAATTACCAGAAAAGAAGGAGCCTCACGTGTTTTGAAGATGGCGGTTGAAGACCAGCGTAAACGATGTAAAATGCTACTCGTAAAGTGAAACAGCGCTTGCAATTTTGCATCCAAACCAGGTATGTTTTTCATTTTGTCATGAGATTTAAGTTACCTGGAGATTTTTGCGAAAATCACAAAAAAATATGTCGTTAATGTTCACGCCATATTCTTGGGATTTAACGTGTTTTTAGTGTTGTGCACGATCTGTGAAAAAAGTGCACGGGGGTATTTTGATTTGCGATGTGTTGTTCGTAACGGCGGCCATATTTACAGCTGTAATTGATATGTTCCTAGGTATTGAGATGGCGGATGCTGGTACCCATAGAATCAAAATAGCAAATTCATGTCGATTTTGTGGATATAGCTTGGTCATTACATAGGGTAGGTTTATTGTTGTCGAGTTTTGCAGCATAAAATTTTCGTTCCTTTTAGGCCTGACAGACACGCACCATTCAACTTTAAGAATTACTGGTGGTAAAATCAAGGGGTACGTAAAAGTAACTTACATAAATCATCTAAGCCCCTTCAGAAAAAAAATTATAGCTCTTAGTGAGTCGCTCGATTTATGGTACGGCAGTCCAGGTGGTCGGGAAACCACTTGCGAATCTAACATTAGTTGTTTATTTTCTTTTGAAGGGTTACCGTGAGGTCAAAATCAAGGAGCCAGAAGGAACTCTTTTTCATGTCCTTCCTGAAAATTGGAAACAAATACTCGTTTGCACTTCGTTGTGTTTTGCCGGAAATTAGAGAAATACCCGAGACACTTCTAGACGTGCCACAGTGTGGTATCTAAGAGCGCTAAGAAAAACTACACTTTGAGAGAAGTTGCTGGGAGACAGATAGGCCGGGTGCAATACTTCATAAACAGGGAACTAAGACACCTTTCGGACTGCGGAAAAATCGACAATCACGTTAAAGGGTAAGTTGCCTATATTTTAGAGTCAATTTCAACAACTCGCGGTCCTGAAATATTTTCCGGAAAGGCGGCCAAACTAGGTCAGTTTTCTGGCACACCAGTCGTTATATAATGAAGCTTACTGTTGGATTTAGCGAGTGAAATATGGTACGCAAACATATTACTTGAATTATAGTTTCTTTTATATGAATCGGTCATTAAAAGCGTTTTTCCATATCACCGAATGCACAACAATAGACTACTGATCTACAACTAAAACAATTTTTTTCCGGAAATGCCAAGACTTCCAAGTTTACTGTCACATCTCACGACATAAAGTGTTGCATGTACCCATTCCACTGAACGGAGGTGTATCACGAATTAAAGTAAATATACCTGCTATATTTTTGTTGTTGTGCCAGAACCATATCAGGCAAGCCCACAACGACGAAGAGAACTCCAGTGCATCAAAGATGGAAACGAAATGTACAATACGGCAGAGGGGATTGAATTAGCAATCGCAGAAATGGAATTAGGCGTGGGATGGGATATGGCCATCGAGGTAAGCTATTCTATCTTCAGTATATCTGGACAGAGAGTCGACAGAGGGAGGGTCGCGAACTGTTTCGATACTGTTATTTCCATTTCATAGTAATGAATCATAGTAGGAGATGTTTCGGTCCTAACCACGCTTCGCTCATGCACATTGAACGAAATTCAGTTACAGCTCTCCGCTTGGAATATAGAAGCAACTTGTTCAGTGTCAATTTGTGAACTCAAGATGTATTTACTGTTAGTGTTTCGTTTATATTTTATACAGACTGTTGAACAGCCAGCTTCGCCAACTACCAAGAAAATGAAGCCTGAGTGAAAATAGAAGCTATCATATTACTATCAATAAACAACGCTTTTGTGAACAGAATAACTGTTGTCTACCTTCGTGTGTTTTTACTCGGAACAAATATTATACGGTGTCTATCTGAAAATGAAACTTTTCGCTGTAGCTTTTGGACAAAGACAGTTTTCTTCCATACAGCTCTGTTTCTATTCCATAATCCAGTAACCTATTGTGAAGCAAACATACAATTACAATTAAATGAAACTGCATTGTGATGTTGTGAAAAAAGTAACTTCTTTCATCGCAGCGCCCCGTCGACCGCCATATTGAATTATACACTGTTGCTACCAAATAATGTCACGTGAACGAAAACTTGCGCAGCGATTGGTTAATGGTTTGTTTTGGTCGAGGTTATCAAATCTGATAACGATCCCGGACTGTTGATAGCTCAGTTGCGGTATCGCAGAAGTCGTGAGTTCGTATCATGTTCAAGCCTAAATTTTTTTCAGGCTTAAATTTCAGAGCTGCTTAAGCTGTGTATATAACTGCGATGATCAATCATGTCTTCATATTTTTCTCCACAGTTTGAAGGATATTTAATATTCACATGTATGTAGGAATCGGCCATCGTTCAGTTACGATTACGTAACTGTAAAAGAGTTCCAGTCACAACTAACTGAACATCACTTTACTTCAACCATCTTAAAGATGATCCGGTATTACAGAGATAACAATAAATTATAAGCAGAACTTTAAACACAGCCATTTTCGTGAGTCTTCTTTTCCTTTGTAGCTTTAAACCAGCTGGTTGTTTCTACGTCTCGCTTACGGGACGTAACTGGTACAAACCCAACAGTTCACAGTTTAGAACAGCTTACAGTTTATTTATTTCCATTTCCGATTGCTCATATTGCCGGTCTCCTTTCTTTCCTTTTTTGAAAATGGATTACAACGCTATATACTTATTAATTCTGGTTGAAGTACAACTTCAAGTTCCAAATAGCGATTTAAGTTCTAAGGTAAGAGGTTGATTGATGTTTTATTGTTGTGGAATGTTCGAGGAAACCGAAATCTACCGGTTGTTTAGCCACCAGTTCCTGTATCGCTACTTTTGTCGGCAAATCGCCAAAGTCGCTTGTTTTTCATAAGAATTGAATTTCAATCGCAGGACCGAAGGTCTGACATCCTGATGATAGCTCTGATGGATGCAACTGAAGTTTTTCGCATCCAGGAAGTGTTGCCATGAGAGAGTGCTACTAAACAAACAGTGTGCAGTCATACTTGAGATTATCAGATAAGATCTTAGGCTCGATTAGCAGCCGCTGTTCGGGAAAGGAACCCGCGCTCCTCCCCCGAACTCGGAGAGGAACGTCGACCTGACTCGAGAAAGCGGCGGAAATCGAGCCTAGTGAGATCTTGGATCGGTTATATTCCTCTGCAGCATGTATTGATTGTACGTTCTGACAACATACGTCTGGCGGTCAGTGTTGAGGAATTTAACGTAAAGCAATGTTTCCTTTCTACGTTTAACTCTGATAAAGGGCGCAAGGTCATGCTTCTTTGATTGGGGGTGGTTTCTAGTAATATGATTTAACAAAAACCTGCAGTTTCAGATGCGGGTCAATCATTTCCTTCCTCAGTCTAACGTTTGGGGTGATCATCCCTCTTTTAGCAAAAAAAATTTATTGGGTCAAAGTCATTTTTATTCAGCAAAATCCACTTTTGATCATTTATTTCTTCTAAAAACGAAATCAAGGAAGATCACTCTAAACGTAGCAAGGTAAATAAATTAAATTTACATCGAAAACGCTCATTTGTTAATCATTACAATTAAAATTCACCACCAATTCTCCGATTTACCGTTATAAGAACGTGACACGTCACAAGATCAAAATAATATGTTTAAGGTAAGGGTTTTATAATAATTAGGAAGAATTTCAGCTTGATGAAACAAATATATCAAGAGATATAACTCCCGGCATAGTCAATCGAAAGTTCGGAAATCGAACTCAATCGAACCCAATCGAACCAAATCCGTGTATAATTTAAAATGTTTTAACATTTTAAAATAATTTTAAAATATCAAAAAAAAATTAAAGTAAGTTTTAAAGTAACTAGACGCTTTGCTGCGTGTACCCAGGCAGTCGTTATACTGAGAAGCACTAGCTATATTACAGTTGAGCTAAATGTTCTGCATTTGAAGTTGTACGAAATTCAATCGAATTGATGTGCTTAGCTTAAGCTATTCTGCTTTTGATTGCATTTCTTGGTATCGATTAATAGCTTATTACTCGTTTGCAGGTCTGTAGGGTGTGAAATGAGTCAAGGTCTTTATATCAGCCTATAAACGTTTCAGTCTATTTTCCTTAGCCTTTGTCGTTGTTATTTGCGTTTCTCAAGCAAGCGAGACATTTTGAATTTCATAGTTATGGCGGTGCGTGACATACACCTACAAACGCGTTTGTCGAAATCATATACGTATCTCGTGATTTTTAGCCCATTCAGAAGTTAAAGTGTTAGGAAAAGTGCTTATGTAAATGCTTGTTTGTTCAGTACAGATAATCAGTAGCCTAGATAGCCAAAGTAAGTTCCAGATGTTTACACTATTTTCCGGCCGCAATGTTGACGTACTGCGGAAGTACACCAACATGGCGGCTCCATACTGGTCTCTGTAAATTTGTGCAAAATATTTCGACGAATATTTGAGCTTGGGAAAACGCACAGACTTAAAGATTAGAGAAGTGTCATCTTTATTAATCTCCTATAACATCACAATTTCTTGATTTTATCCACTAAATGGTTTTCGGGTAAATTATTTAATGCGTCAGCCGGGATTGCGTGACAGTGCAAGGCAAGAATTGTTTTGCTGGGGTCAACATACATTAGTTTCTTTCGGCTTTAATGTACAATAATTCGCTACATGAGTTTCACTCTTGTAAAGACACATAACTCTGTTACAAGAAAATAACGAGAGAATATCGTTTAGTTCGAGATTTTATCTTTATTATACTTTACGAAGTTTCTCAGAGCGTTTTATTTAGGTGTACTCGAACAGATACATTCGTAAACAAATTCTGCTCTTGTTGCTCAGACGTTCTTGAGTTTGTGCTGGGATTCTGCTTGGCTCACGATCACGTCTAAAAATACGATGACGCTTCTGAAGATGCATTTTATCAAGTTGGAGAGTTGCTAGCCCCGGTTGATGGCTCCTTTAGTATAACATGATTCTTGATAAATTCACTCAAAATGATCGCTCGTAAATTGATCTGTCGTAAGGCTTGCAGACCGACCCGTTCCGAAAACGCTTAACGTCCTTTAGTGTTGGTCTACCTCGAACGATGTGTTCGTTTGTATGTGATTTCGTCGCCCTAGAAATCATGGAATCCGTGCTAACTTTTCACGACGAAAAATTCTGCAAATTCCATGTGCTTCACGAATGCACAGGTGATGCATGCGCTTTAGAGACCAGACGGCGATTTATGAATGAGCGTGGAAAAAAAAAAAAAAGAAAAAAACGGAGCCGAAATTTAAACCCAGGCCTTACTGCTTGAGTACAAATACTTGTGGGCAGCACGCAGCAGCAACTAATGATCTTGTACAACTGAGTTTATTAATCGACCGGTTTCGTCTGCTAGTGAGACTTCGTCAGGATTAAACTACAAGATACAAAGATGGAACTTGTTTCATACTAAATATTGGTAGTACAAAGTACGATCCTACTGTAGGGTGTAAACAACAAAACACCCACAAGGAATACGTGCAGGATATGACTAAAATCCTGCGCTGGAAAATGTGCAATGTAATGTAAGCAGGGCTCACAGATTTAACGTTAAATCCATCCTCGTATGGGGACTGATTTATTTACTCGTGAGTCGAAATGAGGCATATGGATATGAGAAAGTAATTTACTACGGTTTGAAGCGTTTATTCTAGCATATTTTTAAAGGACTCTCGACTGAACAAGACGATGAAAACAGCAAGGAATGTGTGTGTCGCTCAGTGTACATGTCTCATCTCAAATATAAACATTGCCGACCTTGTCGAATTTTATGGCGGTTTATGCTTGCTGTTTTACTGGAAATATTTTACAGAACAGCTCACAAGGATACTGAGAAGTTAAAATCGCCTCTAAAGCAGCAGAAGGAAGGCAAGTAACGGTGAGTCGTTGTTTCCTATTTTAAACCGTTGACTTCCAAAGAATAACCTTGTGATTTGCATAAAATTGAACTCGCTTACATGTCATAACATTTTATTTTACTGACGGGGAACATTTTAATTCCCAGAGCTGTAACTTTTCGGGTGAAAAAACCAATAACCAAGGTTTCTTAAAATGTAGATATTTTGACCAAACATATAGCAGAGGCCATTTATACTAGTCAAAGTTGGCCTTTTGTTCCTTGCCATTAGAGACACAAATGGCGGCTGTGCAAATACCCTTCGTTAAAAAGCTACAAGCAAAACTTCAAGAAACTTGTTACATGATTTTAAAGTATAAGAATGAAATAATACTTGAGCCAAGTTTTGTTTTCATAGGATTGTTTTTACGCCCCCGCTGTTTTCGTAAAGAAGCGTGAAATTCTGAACATTTTAAGCCGCGAAAACCGCCATTATATGCAAATTTCGAACTTTCTTCAATTTGGCCGTAAACATCACGAGCCAGAGCTAACCGGAAGCTCAAATATTCGCCAGGTGTGGTTGCTATGGGGTGACGTCATTTATCTGTTACGTTGCTGTCATCCCAAGAACTTTGCGGTTCTATTGTGGTTTGGCGATAATTGCTTTCAATGAGAGAAATTAATTGTGTACAAAAGTAACCTGGTTATTTTCAGATATGATCTGGCCACACAATTGATATTTTATAATAAATTTTCACAACGCGGGAATATTGCGCGGTCATATATACTAAAGATTTCGACTTCGAATGAACCCGTCATCGGTCGCTGAAAACGGACACAAAACGAGATATGCCTCTGAGTTAGAAGATATGGTATTTCTGCTGACGCATTTGTGCGAAATTGAGCCAGTTTCCAATCGAATTTGCCTCGAGGAGTTACAGAAGATGCGCGGGTTTTCTTTTCACGGGAAGGACAACAAAGAAGCGGCCCTGCCTGTTCACTTGGATTGCTTGTCGCTAAAACCATAAAACAGTTGTTGAAAGCCAAACGAAACCGCCAGCCACGATTGATTTATAAATGAACTCATTCACCCAAGAACGACGGAGAGAACCGAGATAGTGTCTTCAGCTAGCGCTGCACATGACCAACCTCCTAGAGCATCAAATCAAGACAACAGCTTCAAAACTCAACAAGCCGAACGGACCAAGTTAAGTCATCCGATTATTCCTTTATTTATATCACAACTTACTCGTATTGTCATGCTTTTAGATTGTATGGTGACTAGACAGCTACTGAGATGTTAAATCACTATTTTTATTAGTGGGTTAGACCCTAGACTGAAGTCCTTGATACACTAGTTTTCTAGACAAAAATCCCCATATAGCCACATATTATCCTCGCAGTATTTCCACGTTGCCCAGTGCTACAGGATACTTTACAAAAGCCACATAATCTTTTTAGCAATGCGTGACATCATAGGAACATGTTACATATCCTTTCTGGTTCGCCCAGGCTGAAGTCCATGCAATACAGTTGCTGAGTGCTTCGGGATATGTAACAAAATCGTCATAGTTATTTTTCCGTAGTGCGTGACGTTATAGGAACATGTTACATATCCTTTTTTCTGGTTCACCCAGGCTGAAGTCCATGCAATACAGTTCCTGAGTGCTTCGGGATATGTAACAAAATTGTCATAGTTATTTTTCAGTCGTGCATGACATTATAGGAACATGTTACATATCCTTTTCTGGTTCACCCAGGCTGAAGTCCATGCAATACAGTTCCTGAGTGCTTCGGGATATGTAACAAAATCGTGTAGTGATTTTTCCGTCGGGCTGTTTCCAGAATCGCTTGGCATTTCTCGTGAACAATTAGTTTATGTACTCGAAATTTCTATCGCTCTTGAGAGCTTTGTCATAATTTTTGAGATAATTTCCTGACTGCCCATAACATTAACCGATTTTAAAAGTGTCGGTGCACATGATCTTCGAAATCGACTGCTAGAAAATTCAGATTATTTTTGGAATCGCTGAGCAACAAAGACATATACAGAGAATACCCTAAACAGGTTTGAATCAGGCTTTCCGTGGAAAATCTGAGAACTTTTCTGACTCTCAGGCATTTCTGGGCTGCCGGGCATAGTCACTTCGCTTACTGAATAGAAGTGATAACTGAGATTAGCGAAAACGTTTCATCTATACTTGCTCCGTAGCTTTACAAGAGTAAGAAATGTATCAAACCGTTAAAGTTTTAAACTGGCGGTTGCGCCCCAACCTAGAAAAACACATTGATTTAATGTTATTTTTTCTTTTAATCCAAATTCTTCTCGTCAGTCGCGTGATTTCCTGAATCGCCGACTATTAAAATGTTTTGTATCTTTCCGACACGATGGGATTGTGTTACAGTAAATGTAATTTCACACTTTAGGATTATGACACATTCGTGCAAAACTTGACGCGTTTTGTGGAACATGAACGATCACCGACAGGGATATGATTACACTGGAATGTTGTAAGCCACTGGATATCCCGTGGAGATGTAGGACTAAAAGTTCTACATCTCCACTGGATCCCAGGTCTGTTTTTTGGTTGCTAAGAACGTCTGGCTCGTTATGTAAATCGTTGGGACCTTAAACTATTTTTCCTTGAATAAGTTCACCCAAAGATATGTTTTGGCGAAATAAAAGAAGAATCGATTTTTCGGGACTGTCTTCCGATTCTCTACACTCTCAGAAAATCACTCTTAAAACCAATAGTCAGTTTCTTTTCAACTTCACAATAAATTCAGAGGTTTCTTTCTTTCCCTCCTTTATGACGTTTTTATTGGAGCTGCATATCCTACTACAATTTCCTTTGTTAGATTTTCATTTTGGATTGAACCTTTTACCTTTACAAAGGTGCTCTTTCATAATTTTCTCGTTCGATATTTGTGTCGGGACTGAAGTTTGCAATTATTCCACATACGTTAAGTATTCAAAGGAACGTTTTACGTTTTACTAGTTCTTTTTTTAGCGCAAATCGCGGTTGTATAAGCAGAATTTTCAATTAGGCTTAGCAGTAAGTTAATTTGAAAAGAAGTTTCTCTTCTTTTCATGCGTGGTCATGAGCGCTTGTAATTTTCATGTAACAGATGATAACATAAGGCAGGTTTGGCATTGAGACACCAACTGCATCGATCTAGACATTTCAGAAAAAAAGAGTGACCAACAGTGGCCGCAATCAGTCCTACAGTTGATAAACAAAAAATGTCTGTATCTAGCGAAAAGCCTCTGGGAACTTCCTTCCATCGGTCAAGGACAATTGTCAGAAATTTTGAAGACAGGTAACATCCAAGAATTATATAGTATAAAAAAGTAGGCTCGATTGATATTCTGGAACAACCGAATTTACTGCGTAATTAACTCTAATTTGAAACTGATGCAAAATATTTCTCTTTGCGGTTTTCATGCTCTCACAGAAAAATTACTATAAAAACATTCAGTGCGTTCCGCCCAAGGGTGAATTGAATTTGTCATGACAAATTATTTAGAAATATCCGTTCTCCAAATAAAGAGCTGGTATTCGAGTGGATTAATCGACAAAAGTTTTATCTCGCGCAAAGTCTATGAACATAAAACAAAAGATGTGCAGAGTCGTTCCCTTTGTTAACTATGATAGTAAAAATACACATAACCTCTCAGTTCCAGTTTGTACTCATGCAATAAATGACTTTAATTAAGAAAACTTTGCGATATATATCTTATATTGTTAACTTAATAACTCGCAATTATACTTAGCAGAAGAATCCCCCTGTACTCCATTTAGTCGTCTATCTTTTCACCTTGCTTCTCCAGATCAATCGCTGTGAGTTAACTTTCTCCTCTAGAGGCATCTTATTTATACTGCTCGCATGACAAAGATCTCTTATTATAGGCATATTATGTATGTAACAGACTAACAATTCACCTTTTTGCCACTTTCGAAAGTTCCTGAGCAGGAAACCGAATTAGTACGTGATTCTGAGCTAATTCTATTGTGTCCAATTAGGGAGTTGGCTACACATGCAGCATGCAATACATGGAAAACTGTAGCAAGGAAGAAGTACTTGCACTGGATTGATCAAACAGAGAAGCCAGAAACGTAAGCGAAATACTGTTTTTACTAAACGGATCCTTCTTCGTCTTGTTTAGTGACGCCCTCATACAAAACACTCTCCAATAAAGTGTACTCGTGACCACATAATTTCTGTGAAACTTGTTCCCTTGTGAGAGCCAGGGATTTGAGCGACAATTAAAAAAAAAACCCATCGAACTGAAAGGGTTATATTTTTATCCCTTTATACCTGAAATTTAAACTAGAGTAGAGCCCTAAAATAATGCACGCGCGAGAAGTGACGCAAGAGGTTCTTGCGCCGCAAGAACACGCAAGCCGTCGCAAGAACGAGACATGTCGTGTTTTTGCGGTTTACCCCCAAGAACTTTCGAAACACATGAAGTAGAAATTCTAACCACAAGAGGTCCCCAGAGCTTATGAATCTTACCGCAAGCTGTAAGAAGGGGCAAGAAATTGCTACAGGTCAAACTGTTCGTAGTGCCGTGTTGGTGGTCGAAATGCTCAGCGCTTGCTCGCAATGTTATCCATAAGATAACTCATTTGCAGTGGGAAGAGATCTAGAGAGAGAATGGTTGTTTGCCATTTACTCGGAAAAACCGGTCACTCGATGGTTGCAGTAAACGGGATGCGTTAAATCCCGAATGGAATTTTCCACGGGGATGCGCTCGTTCCATTTTCACGACTTCAGTTTCTCGGAAGATAGGATTAAAGGCGATCCAAACCAAAAGGCCTGGAACTAGTAAATGCTAGCGAATGGAACGCACATTTTCCATTCGGAAATTCCGTTTTAGGAATTTTGGCCAACCTTTAAAGAAATCATGTTTTCACAAAATTAATCTTAACGTACATTTCATCCGAAATTTCCTGATTTTAAACAATTATTAGATGAATTTTTTGTGATATGTCCGGAATAATCAAGGTCGAGGTAAGTGTCATCAGCTGACGCCGAAGACTGATGCTGATAACACTAACATAACACTACATTGTTTTAAAGAAAATAACGACAAACGTATTATCGCACCGAACACAGTTTATTTTCGGCAAGCCATGTTCTTACTTCGCTGTCCGTGAACTTGACATTGCTCTTGGAAATCAAACATTCCGCGCGCAACCTACGGATAGCAGATTAGTGAATAATCTGTAGGTTGCGCTGTTTCCCAGAATTAACTGTAGGCTTTTAGCCTATGAGAAGACAGATGGCGACTACAATGTATAATAATTTGGGTAAATGGTAAACAAACAATATCACCTTTAATTTTTGAACTTGGATTTATGTTTGCTGATACTGTAAAAATAATATTGAACCTACTCGCGTACGAACCATGAGCTAACCTCGAGCGTGTTCATGTCTTACGAAAAATAAACGGCATGCAATGCATGCAGAAGCGATGACGTGTACGTGCTATTTCTAAAATTGTTCCAAGAAAATTGGAACATAAACAGACAGCCTGATGGTTAAACTTAATTAAAAGTAAAAGTAAGATACAACCTGTGTGGGAAGTAGCTGTATTGTAAGTAGCTTTGTATAGTTGGTTTTTGAGAGTCCAAGCTTACTTGTTCCCTTTGTTCAATTGTTCCTCTTTGAACTTAATAATGCAATTCACCTTTTTCCCTTTTGTTTACTTTTCGGAATGGCCGGTAGTGAGACTTAAAAATTTTTATGAAATAAAAGAACGTGAAAGAATATTGTGATAGATGTCCCCAAGAGAAATCCAGTGGCGGATCCAGTCTTTCACCAATACAGTTTATTTCACGTTTCACAGATAAGTTCAGATATTTCAGTGCTCATACACCGCTCTGACAGTGCTCATTCAATTGAATTCACCTTAAGACAGCAAAAAGTCCGGGCTAAACAGCGCTCACCAATACGTAAATTTATTTTTGATCCTTGACCTATCGCGTGTGCAACTTGCTTGTAGATCTAAAGTTGAATGTATAGATGATGTGTTCGTATTATCAGTTTGCCGGTGAGCGCAAATTTATCCGATATTGCATAAAGCACAACTCACAATAAAAATCTTCTTTTAAACGCTGAAATTAGACACTACGCGGATCCTACAAACTGCAAAAGACAGCCGCAAAGGATAAGTTCCTAGTTCCCCGAAACCAAAGATGGCGAATAAACTCTTTCTGTAAAATATAAACAATAGTATAAACCAGAACTTCCCTCTCACATGACTTGAGTATTCTTTGGCTTTCATGTAAATGTTGTGTAACCCAACGGCTGCTCTGTTTTCCATTAAAGAGACCATTATCTAAGCTACATTAACCAATTCTGATCAAAGCAAAACCTTCAGCTAGGTGACCTTTTCGTTACACTATTCCCCATTGCTTCCTGCTATCTCAACTGGTTTCAAATATAAATGTTGTGTAACCCAACTGCCGCTCTGTTTCTACTTAAGACACCATAATCCAAGCTACATTAACCAATTCTGATCAAGAAAAAAACTTCAGCTAGCTCACCTTTTCGTTACCTAAACTATTCTCCATTGCTTTCTGCTATCTCAACTGCTTTAACAGCGAACTTCTTCAATTCTTTTCTTCAATTCTAGTTAAATTTCACAAATATTTCAGCCCACAAATATGTTTAGTTCAGCCCTAAACAAAGCTCTCCAATACGTAAATTAAATGTACCACCCTTGACCAATCGCGTGTCCCAAACACACAATGCTCTTCTTCTAGTACAATTTCACCACTATTTCAGCCCAGATATATTTACTTCAGCCCTAAACAACGCTAACCAATACGTAAATTAAATGTAGAACCGTGACCAATCGCGTGTCCCACACACACAATGCTCTTCTTCTAGTACAATTTCACCACTTTTTCAGCCCAGATATATTTACTTCAGCCCTAAACAATGCTAACCAATACGTAAATTTAATGTAGAACCGTGACCTATCGCGTCTCCCACACACATAAGTTCAGTTCAGATATGCCGCTCTGTTTCTACTTAAGACACCATAATCCAAGCTACATTAACCAATTCTGATGAAGAAAAACACTTCCGCTAGCTCACTTTTTCATTACGTACACTATTCTCCATTGCTTTCTGCTATCTCAACTGCTTTCACAGCAAACTTCTTCAATGCTTTTCTTCAATTCTAGTTAAATTTCACAAATATATCAACCCACAAACATGTTTAGTTCAGCCCTAAACAAAGCTCACCAATACGTAAATTTAATGTAGAACCTTGACCTCTCGCGTTTCCCACACACATAAGTTCAGTTCAGATATTTCAGTGCTCATACAATGCTCACACAGTGCTTATTTGCTACCTCCCAGACTGTATTTCCCTCCCACAGAGCGGCGAGTCGTGCGCGACATAAGCGCAGTGCGACAAAAGCTCTACGCTGCCTATCCAAAAGAATGCGATGCGTGCCAACTTATAAGCTCTGACTACGTCATCGCTTAATAAGCCCTTTTGATCACGTTAACTTCATAGTCTGCTGGCAGATTACGCGACAATGACAAAACATCTGCAAATAATGAAGCTCGTGCACGAAGAAACAATCCACTGTGTAGAAAAATCGAACTACGGCGTAGTTAGCTGGGGTGCCACCGTTTTTTTTTTTTCTTCTTCTTCTTGTGTGATCTGTGAGAGACTGGAGAGTTAGATAGCTTGCTTCATTAAGTAAAATCATTACAGCCCCCGAGCGAATACAACTTTCTTTCAAATCTCACACTGAACCACAAAGGCTGCGAGTGTAAAATGAGACGCCACGATGTTGTAAATTCCTTTTAGAACTTTTTCCAGAGTTATTACAACAGGCGAAAAGCTTTGGCAGAAAAAATATTTTGTGTTTCTAACTTGACAGTCGCCTATGGAAGCGAAAGACTTTCGTAAATTCTTCCCTGTTTGCAATGCGGTGAAACATCACCGTCGTCTCGTAACGTACGCTTCCTCGGCGTGAAAAAACTCGAAAAAATTCAACTGTCGATCGGGAAGACACCTTTATGCCCTTGCAATGTTTAAAGTTCGACTTTACTAATATTTCAACGAAAAAGAGTCAAACAAACAAATAAATGGCATTTTTAAAGTTTTTAATCATTGTTGTTATGTTTCCCTTGCAAAGTACTTAAACAAACAAATTAAATGCAGTGATTTAAATACCATGTGCGCATTGCGGACATGTGTGGCTCACGGGTTACTCTAGTTACTTAATTGACTTCTGGCAATACTCGTCAATAGCAGTTTTTTTAAAGAAAAAATAAGGAGGAAAACCAAATGAATCGTGCCTTATTTTCAGTTCGTTTGTATCTCAATCTGGAATGACTTTTGGTGCATACGACATGAGGTACAAGAAGAGCTGCACTACATGAACTGCATTGCTCCGATGGATTTACCCATTCTCGATTGAGCCACTCTACCTTGCCAAACATGTTTTGCTTGTCGCCTGAAGACGAAAGCTGTCTGCTTCACGCGACTCAGCGCCGTTAGGTCAAGTGTCCGGGTATTTGACAAATCACAATAGGCGTTGAATAAGGTCGAAGCGACTATGCTCGCAGTGTAGCTGCGAAAGATCTTCAGAGAAATCAAGGATTTTTTTATGAATTACATACACACATCATGGAAGCCATCGTATGTGATTCTATTATGCGAAACACCAAGGTCGCGTAACATCAAAACGGTGTTCTTATTGGTTTCAAAGCTAAAATAAGTATATAGATGTTCTTCACCGAGAAAAGGGGTAAAAGAAAAAAAAAAGGACCACTGGCTTAAAAAAAAAAAAAACGAAAAAAAGCCGACGGATCCTAAAATCGAACTTTGGGATCCACTGGATTGGAACTCGAGTGTTAACCATATGTAACACTTAAGAAACCTTGCTCCAAGGGGAAAAATCATTACAAAGCTTCAGTCTTATCTGAAATTGGCTAGCAAATATGCGAAGTAGCTAACAAATTTCCCGTGACGAACCCTAAGAGCGTCTGCCTAGGAAGTTCAGTTCGTGTATTTACGATCGCTCTTAGGAAGTATAAATACTGTCAAGTTCTAAATTAAAGTAGCTTACCTTAATTCCCACTTTTCAGTGTGCCCCTGAAACAAGAGCCGAAAACCGGATAGCAAAGGCATGCAACGGCGCATAAGTCAGCTTAAAAATTGAAGTTTGTGTTTTTAACTTGCGTGTTGCCATTTTTGGCTAGCAAAGGATTAAGGGTTTTAGAGAAAAAGGTGAATGAAACACAGGTATCAAAAACTGTGTTCGGTCACCTTATAGGATTGCATAATTATGTCGAAGCATCTCTGGAAGTGCACTTTCTTCGCTCCACTTCAGTAAGTCGAAAAAGGTCAACCGTCGGTCAGGATGACACGTTTATGTTCTTGCCAATTTAACATTTTAAAAAGGGCGACTTCACAAATATTTCAACGCAAATAAGTCAAAACAAACAGATAAATGGTATTTTAAAAGTTTTTAATCATTGTTGTTATTTTTACTTTGCAAACTACTAAGTAGTTTGCAAAGTAAAAATACATCAATGATTAAA
Organism: Orbicella franksi; assembly: GCF_964199315.1. Taxonomy (NCBI): domain Eukaryota; kingdom Metazoa; phylum Cnidaria; class Anthozoa; order Scleractinia; family Merulinidae; genus Orbicella; species Orbicella franksi. The sequence continues at coordinate 27,067,829 of NC_138149.1, read as the reverse complement.
AAAAACAAGTTAAATATAATGAGCTAAATAGAACCTAAGCCCTTCAGTATGAGGGTTTTTTTTTGTTATTTTACTCAACGTTGTAGTGCCATGATATGTTATTCTAGCATCAACACCCCGTCGTCTCTACCTTCCACGCGACGGCGTTTTAGCAGAAATTGTTAGAAAGCCTTTACGTAGAATTGAGAACATAGTCTGCCATTTAGAACCTATATTGTCAAACGACGACGAAAACTACTTGAAAAGGAAAGTTTTGTGAGGCCTCCATATTCTCTAACTCAGAGTTATTTCACTCACGACTGACCTACGGTGATAGCTGCTCTGGGAAGCCAGTTAAATTGTCAACTTGGCTGAAACACGAAAAGGGTCACTAGGTTTGCTTGATAGCAAGAATTGTTAAAGTGGGTTCTGACTGGATAAGCGAAACTTAAAACAACCGTGAACTGCAAGGCACTGGAATACGATTAGCAACGGTGATTCGCGGACATCCTTTCTCCAGTAGTCGACTTTTTGTCAGCGCGGAACAAGAATGCCGAAGTCGCAAAAAGTCGACCGTTTTCCACCTGACTGCAGTGACGGAAAACCCGGCTATGCTCGGGTGAATTCTACAAGCATCACGCAATAGACCTTTTTCGACAGGGCGGTTTGTTGTCCCATTTCAGACCATGTGATGATACTCTTGAGAATTCTTCCTTTAAAATTTTTAAATAGTTGCGTGTATATGAATAAATAATTTTTAGATGGATAAAAGAGCAATTCTCTAGAGAATATCACGTGGTCTGTAATGGGACAACAAACCGCCCAAGCGAAAAAGGTCTATGGACTGGAGAGGACACTCAACGAAGCAATTTGAATAGTAAATATCAAAACGTAACTCTTGTGGTAAAATATCCTGATTCTTCTATTTGTTTTTATTGTGTTCAATAAGCTTGTAAAGTGCGATTTGATGTTGCCATACCGAGCCCGAGGAAAACGCTCTTAGGATCCTGATGACCTTTGTTTCCTTCACCGTGCACTGTGAGGACAAATAAAACATGTTTTAGCGCCCAAGTTGTTGTCGCCATGTTATAAAAGAATTGGTTCACGCTTTTAGCTGTGCGTATATCGAGATATTGATGCACTTGGGAAGTTTGAAAAGTACTCACGAAGCTAGAATTGCTCTCGGCTATCGCCTCGAGCAACTCCGACGTACGCTTCTTTCGTGCTCTCCAAACTTTCCGCGTTCATCAATAACTCGATATACCGCACGCTGAGCATGAAACAATTATTTAACATGCCGGAATAGTGACAAATGCTTAAGCTATGTATATTGAACAGAGGTCTTAAAGCGTAAACTACTTCCCTTTTCAGCACTGAAACAAGAGTGGAAATAGCCGCAAGTCTGACCTGACAGAAGACGACGAGATTTCAAATTATAACGATAGCTATTTTTGCACGACTCAGGCTCTCCTCAAGCGGACATTATGCTCTCAGAACAAATTTGGAGGAAAAAGTCGCGATAGGAGAGCAACTAACCGTAAAGAGCTCCTTTACTGTACACATGCAGGCAAACTGTGGCTACATGATAATAACCTGCGTTGAGTAAAGATTATCTATAGACTTATTTAACTTTTTTTTTTCATGTCATTTTTAGTGTCTCCGCGTGTCTCGTGATTTTAGGGAGTGTACCGTGTTCCTGATTTTATCTACGCCCAACTCAAGTGCCATGGATTTTGATTTAGTGCGGAGCACGTGCTGCAGTTTTCACTGATCAAGATTTCTTAAAATGTACTCACGTTTATCTTGTGTGGAAGACCAAAATTTAAAAAGTGATGATTTGTGAATGTTTTGATCTTGATGGGCAAGATCACTGACTCTCATAATGTATGACTGCAAGCAGAAAAATTATAAAAATAGTCATCATTTTGAGTTATTCATGCATAATAAGTTCCGTGAGAAATGTTAGATGACAACATAACCTGAACCATATCAAGCTGGATCTCTTTTAAAACTAGATCTAGCCGGTTTATTTTTAAACTCCTTTTTAAATCGCTTTATTCTATAGTCCCCTGTCGTCTCTCAACGCTTCCTCGGCGAGGAGAGTTTCGTGCGACTTCAACGGAAGACTACCATAAAACAAGCCCGCAAGGACAAGTCTGACCTCTCACTCATATTTTAGCAATTATCACGTTTCCTGACATTCTTTTCTGATCCGACGGTCAATAAGCGACCGTGGAATATATTCAATCCTATTTAAGAAATAGAAAACATCTACCATGTTTCTATCGAGTTATAGAAACACAAGTGGAAGTTTACTGAAGAGAACGAGAAATGCTGTGGGAACACGAGCCGCAGACGAGTGTTTCCACAGCTTTTTCGAAAGCGCGAAGGGCAGGATGGGGAGGCAACCTTTTTCATTTTCTATAATATATTAGAAAACAGCCCATAGAAAATACGCGTGTTGACTGGTTAAAAATCGTGTGTTTTAATCAAAGCCTTGAGTTCAATAGTCGATGCTTTTCTAATGTTAACAGGTTTGCCTCCTCTTTTGTCTAAAGTGCCCATTACGCAATTAAAATCGCCCCCTAACACAAGATTTGAAAGCCCCCTTAGGAATACAACCTGCCGGTTTGGATCGTTTAGTGCATAAACATTAACCAGTACAACTGTTAAGATAGTCAATGAACTATGCGAAGAATTTAGTTTAGCTAACAAAAACAGGAAAATCGAAAATCGCACACGCCTGAAAGGAATCGCAAGAGTGCATGTTTTGTTCAAAATTGGATTGAGTAGTTTAGTTTCGTTCACTTTTTTTACCGACAGCCGTACTGAAAGGATCAAAGTGTTTATCATTTTAGCTGCTGCTCGGATTTATGCTTATCATATTCAAGGACATTTAAGAAAACTCGCCATAGAAGTAATGAGAAATTACCCTTGAATTGTTAATTTAGTCTTTCATTTTTGTTACCTATAGACCATCAGTGATCTGTACTTAAGTTTGTATTACGAACCGCATGGTTTCGCTTTATTAACGTTTGGTTGTCGCGGGCATATATTTCGCTTTTTTCCTTGTTCACTTATTAATTACTTGATTACATTTAGAAACTAGAATATGTCTCTACAATATTGATTTCAGATCGGATAAAATCTACTGTTATACGATTGCGAGTTATTCTTCGGTTTGGATTCTTCGTTTTCTATCGGAACAACAATTTTTGTATCATCAATAACAATCTCTACTAAAATATATCTCCCGTGATCATCTGAGGCAATTTTTTCAATGTCTACGTCAAGCCGTGGTTTAAAAAGAATCGTAACTCCTCTGCTATGAGACTACCCATGCATATGGCTAGATACGATTTTGCCTCCCCATTCCGTCTCCCATCTTCCGATAGTATCGAGCGAGGAATAACTTTCTTGCAAAAAATTATATCCGATTTTTGCTCATGTAGCCAGCGAAACACCTGTCTTCGCTTTCTTGAACTGTTTAACCCTCTTACATTAATCGATATAATTTTATACATTTAGAATCTCTGCAGAAGGCGAAGTCACAATATTCCAGAGAAAAATAAAGCCCTTGTTTATACTATAGTTCTCACTGTGCGGAGAGATATCATAACTTAGTATTAACTTTCTTTTGTTGACCGAGTTAAAGTTAGATAGATAAATACATTTGAACATACTTGCAACAGAAATACAACGACACACACAACTCAAGCTACTCACTACTTCAGACTTACCTATGCTTTTGAGCGGCGTTTACTGACTGGGTCAAAATAGGAGTACTAGCGGCAGCAATTAAGCAATGGTTGAGCTGTGCGGCGGAGTAAGAGAGTCAAATAAACATATTTCAAGCTAATTGTTCATTAAACATCCGTGCAGAGGAAAAAGAACTGTCTTCGGTCTTCGGTAGAGTGAGCCGTTGATTAAAACCTCTTAGCTTTTGATTAAAAGCTAAACTTATGACTTCCTTCTTATCTTTTCCACTTCTTTTGGAAAGTCGTCGGCTATTCTAATGTTGGTGCTTTTGAGAAGGTTTTGGATTACGACTTTATGAAGTTCTTGTCTTGATAAGTGGAGAGTTTCACTATAATTGGACGGAGTCCGGAGTTTCGGCCATCGCGTGTACGCGTAGAAATCCAATGAACTCTGTCAAATTTCGAACATTGCGATGAACCACTGAGACAATGCGTGGTCATACGAAAACACTGGCAAAAAAATAGGCAGTCAATGACGGTATGTGGCTACTGCTGTTATTATTTAGAACATTGCAGTAAAACAAATCATATTGCAATAAAACGAGCTAAATACGAAAACGTTTTTGGACTCGTAGCTCATTAAAAACATGCCGACTTGTTTCTTGCACCGCGCAAAATATGTCGATCTCCAAAGGTATAAAGATAAGACTTTCGGTAACTGAATTAAATATCTTTCCTCCAAGTTAGTTGGCTTTCTAGTAGGGTGCAGGAAAAAAAAAAAAAACGCGTGTGAATTTGGAGGCACATTGTGCGGGAGAATTGTGCGGGATTATTGACTAACCAATGTTCTTGCCAAGTCCTAAGGAAAATCTGCATTGACGATAGTTTAGCCAGTTATTTCTCTAGTAGTTCAAATATATTTAGCAGTCTTAGCAATCGCCAATTCTTTTAGAAAACTGTGTCTGACTGCAAAAGAAAATCATGCTGCGTGACCTGAACTAGACGAGCATGAAACCAAAATAAATAGCAAAACAGAATGCCGCATCTTCCGTTATAAATGAGAGTCCTTTTTAAAAATATTCCTGCCTTGATTCAACAAAAATATGTAGCTTGAATATTTCTTCATAAACTGCGTTAAGGGTCGCAAATTCTTGGAAGTTATCCGCAAAATACACAACTTGAAAGTTTATGCAAATTATGTGCAATGCAATTTGAGCCTAGTCACAGGACTGTTGTTTTCGCGAAGGAGTTTATCATGATTCGTTTTGGCTCTCTCGAAAGGGATTATTCGCTATCCAAAGGAGATATGACTGTTGAAAAGGGTTTAAGATCGCAACACGGCAAAGATCTTCAGCTACACAATTTACTCGGATCGCCACGACCAGCAAACAAACTTCGTACAATTTCTGATAGCATGTACAAAGTAATCACCATAAGTTGTAAAAAGACCTCGAAAATTCTATGCAAACAACTTCTCCATCAATGCGAAGGCATGTGTGCTTCATTCTTGAACCAAAATGATTTAAACTCACAACTTGCAATAGGATGAGGAGGATACTCAACGAAGCAACTTGAACAGTAGATATCTAAGCGGAACTCTTGTGCTAAAATATCCTGATTCTTTTTTTTTTTCTTTTTTTTTTTTTTTTTTTGCTTTTATTGTGTCCAGCACGCGTTTTCGTAAAGTACGATTTGATACTGTGGTACGAAGCCCGAGTAAACGCTCTTAGAGGTCTAGTTATTATTTGTAATACCGTTAGTTTATTAGTTGTCTCTAGTCATTGTTATCAATTTTAGTCTCTTTAGTTCTGGCTTGTTGCCTTCAGTTGTATTTTAGTTGTACCTAGTTGTATATTAATAATTCGTGTAAACATGACCCGCCTAGATTAGCTCAGCTATCCGCGGGCATGTTATAATTGTAATTTTAACTTGAAAACAAAAATAAAAATGTATGTATGTATGTATGTATGTATGTATGTATGTATGTATGTATGTATGTATGTATGTACTGAACAGCACTTTACTTCAACTATCTTAAAGATGATCCGGTATTACAGAGATGACGATAAATTATAAGCAGAACTTTAAAATAGCCATCTTCGCGAGTCTTCTTTTCCTTTATAGCTTTAAACCAGCTGGTTGTTTCTATGTCTCGCTTACGGGACGTAACTGGTACAAAACCAACAGTTTGCAGTTTAGAACAGTGTACAGGTTATTTATTTCCATTTCCGATTGCTCAGATTGCCGGTCTCTTTTCTTTTCTAAGTTTTAAAATGAATTACAACGCTATATACTTATTAATTCTGGTTGAAGTACAACTCCATGTTCCATATAACGATTTAAGTTCTAAGGGAAGAGGTTGATCGATGTCTTATTGTTGTGGAATGTTCAAGGAAACCGAAATCTCCCGGTTGTTGAGCCACCAGCTCCTGTTCCGCTACTTTTGTCGGCAAATCGCCAACGTCGCTTGTTTTTCTTAAGAACTGCATTTTAATCGCAGGACCAAAGGTCTGACATCCTGATGATAGCTCTGATGGATGCAATTGAAGTTTGTCGCCTCCACGAAGTGTTCCTATGACAGACTGCTACTAAACAAACAGTGTGTTATACTTAAGATCATTATAAGATCGGTTATATTTCTCAGCAGGATGTATTGATTGTGCCTTCTGGGGCTCAGTATTGAGGAATTTAGCATGAAATGTTTTCTTTCTATGTTTAGCTCTGATAAAAGGCGCAAGGTCATGCTTCTTTAATTTAGGCCAATCTATCATCACGTACAAACTATACTTTGAAACGAATTGAAAGTTAACGAAACTGTTGAATAATGCCATTCAAAACGGCGTCAAAACCCGATTTAGAACGTTCACAAATCCAATATCATGACTTTAGAAATTAAAAGTTCGATTTAGTTCGATTGTCCAATTATTTTTGTGTGATTTCGATTTGGTTCGATTGCCGAACTCAATCGAACTCAATCCATGGATTGAGTTCGATTTAGGTCGTTTGAGTTCGATTGAAATACAGTTCGATTGGATTCGATTGACTATGCCGGGTATATTCACTTGTATTCTTCACAATATGACCAGCACAGTTGGCTTGATAGCTCAGTTGGTAGAGCACTCCACCGGTATCGCAAAGGTGATGGGTTGGGATCCCGTTCAGGCCTAAAATAATGCGTTAATCGTGGGTGACATTTTGTACATGCGTATAATGGAGAATGTATAACTTCAAGCCTCAACAAACCCAATTATATTTGCTACATTAGCATCATGAGTGTTTCAGTTTTTGATCGAGCTAAAAGAATACCAGATTTGCAGTCAATTAATCCACCGGCGTCCCAAGCTCACGTCTCGAGAAAAGCGAAAAATAAATGAATTCTCAGACATGTACTACGAGTTTATTCATGAAAGCGTTAAGTGCACGTTGTGTGAGTCCAGGGTGGCATTGTAAACGTACAATTCTGATTTATGTGAATGAAAACACAAAAACTACGTACGGATATTGAGACGAAACAAAAGAAACGAATTCATGGTTCACGACTAAAGGACCGACGTCATTCAATAAACGATGAGTAGAAAAAAATATCACTACTGGCAAACAAAGCTGTAAAACAGGACAAATAAATAATCTGTGGTCGGCTCCTTTAGTCGTCGCCTCAAAATCATATATTTATCCACTCCTCCAATAAATTTTCCTGAATATTATCCGCTTTTAAAATTTTTGCTGATTATTTCCTTTTACAATTTTGCTAGGTGTTTGTCCCTGATTATTTGCTTTTAGAATTTCGTAAGATATTTACCCATTCTACGCTGATTATTCGCTTTTTGAATCTTGCTAGTTAATTATCCATTTTTACGCTGATTTCTTGCTTTTAGAATCTCATGAAATATCTAGCCATTTTATTACAGCGGGGAATTGAAGAGAGAATTAACTGGATCAATTAAAACACAATTAGTTAGTTTCCTTTCTAAAAAGACCGAGCTGATTTTGTTTATTTGTGGTGATAATCGCCTAGGAATATACTGCGGTTAACAAAAAAAACAAAAAACAAGCTTGCTGATAGACACTTGTATCACGATCTTCCCTTAATTCTCTCTTCGGGTTCGAACGCTAGGTGTTGGGATACGATATATATCATAGGGGAAACTATATTCATTTCAGGTTGACTCCGCACAGTAACTGCTATGTACGTGTGTTAGCACCGGAATTGTTTATTCATCTGCGGAGAGCAAGGATTTTCCTTTATGAACTAAGTGTGAGTTCACGTTGTGACAAAGTAAGAATTAGGTCCAACACTCGTGCTTAGCTGGTTAAAAGAGAATCCTTGTTTCAACCTTATTTTACCTTTTATCTTTAAATAATATCGGTTAACCATTGTTGTAAACTCGGTAACTTAGAAAGCGAGGAATCTCTAGAAGAAATGTTTACTATCGTTTGTAAACTTATTCTCCATTGTAAAACCTACTACTTCATTCCAAGGTGTTCTCAGCTGCAAGATCGGAAAATGAGCAAACCTTACCAGATCAACTTGTTTGATTAAGTCGCGGAATCGTTCACACTTTTGCGGCCTGAGTTCGCATAATGGTAAGGCTCATTTGCCTCATTAAAACCGAGATCTCTAGTTTAAGTTGCCACCTCAGAGTTCCTTTGTTCTCAGTCGAATTAGTTTTCGTTGAATTTCATATATTTCTTCAACCGTAAACTTGAATTCTTTTCGATGGCAACTTAGGATGAGTTACTAGGTTTTGGCTTAGCGAACTGTTTTTCTGTGTTGGAATTTAGACCTTAAGATATTTTCCTTTTTGCAAATTTTTGCACCATCAAACAAACCTTGCTCATTTCGCATTCCCTTTATTCTCGGGTCTTGCGGCACCTGAAAACACCTATTTTCGCATATGAATGGACTGTAATCGTGTGAAAAACAATTAACTTATTTCTTTTCGCATAAATAGAACGACTTTGTAACTAGTCGGGGCTCTTCAATCACTCTCTTCTCTGACACTGACGTTGTAATCTCGCTACGTTACTCCGTTAATAAACCAGTGGAACCGAAGTTCTTGGCGAGGTTCTTGTTCAACCTACATACCTAAAATCTGTCCCGTCACAGTATGATGCTTAGTGATTCTGAACTGACGCAGCGTTACGTTACGCGAGGAGCCGTTGAAAATTTGAACAATTTATAAGGGAATGTATTGGGAACTAAATACGGCCAATTATGAACATTTTACTTGTAAGATTAATAAAACTTACTCATTTCTTGTGTGTCCGTTGTGATTTTTTGTGATCTCTGCCGATCTGGGCTCTCTTTGCCATCACTGTTATTCCGTTCATAAGACGATAATACTGATGGCAAAGATAGCCCGAACGCTTTCTCGACACGTGAACTTCGGACGGTTGTGATTAATCTGGAGCATTCTACCTTCGCTAACGAAAGTCGTATGCTGATTAAGAAAAATGTAAACAACGTCTAACTGAATCCAACTTTAGTTCTTTTGTTTTCAGATAAATTACTTTTTCATGAGTTACCTTTCTGAGGGGGACATGGGGATTTGCGGTGTTGCGGTGTTGATGTTTTTTTAATGCGGTGATGCGGTGAATAAAATCTCAACTGGCGGTGTTGCGGTGATCTCAAACCCTACGGTGTGCGATGTTTGTGTTTTTCACGCCGCGGTGTTCGGTGAAATGAAATTGTTTGCGGTGCTGTGGTGTTTTGATTTATCTTTCTCAAACCTAAATTTGACCGAACTTCGTTAATCCATGCTAATTTACAACAAACATGTACCATTGAGGTTAATAATTTGTAACAAAATATAGACCATCACTTTCTAGTCAATCTTCAAAATGCTTCGGCTGCCAATCCGAAGCTGTTTTCATTTATACGTAACTTGACAAGTAACTCGACCTCTGCCACCCAGAGCTCAGTGTTCGGTAGACACGTGGAGGAGCGAGGACAGAAACAATCCTGGAAATTCTGGACACGCCAAGGCCGAATATAATGTATTATTGACTGCGCAGCTTTTTTCTTCGAAGAAAGGAAAAGGTGGCAAAAACCACCGGCCACAAAATATATTCAGACGTCGCGTCGGCAGGGAAGAAAGAAGGCTTTCTAAGCTATTAAAGGAAACTTTGTAAATTACACACGTTTACTATTTTTTTCCTTTTGCTATTCGGCTTCGTCTACAGGTCATTCTGATACCAGTCTTTACCCGCTCCAAGGTCCCGCGACTTTCTACACCTCCTATTTTTTTCAATTATTTTTTCGATTATCAATATCAAACGCAAACGTAGCAAGCTCCGGAAAGCAATACTTTCAGTGAAGATAGGGCTTCAGTGAGTGGGTTTATACATTAAGAAAAGTGAGCGAAGTAAAAGAAGAGAGGGATCTGGGGTAAAGGCCATCTTTCAAGGGTCCTCTCTTTTTTCTTCGTCCGCTTCCTAACTTCGCGCAAGATTTCTTCACAAGAGCAAGAAAACTGATTTACAGGCATCAGCAGTATCAACATATGCACAATGAAAAGCGTTGTGATATGTTTATTTTGTGGAAAATTGTTGAGGTATAAAAGTATTATTTTAAGTGTAGATGAAGGAATCATGGCGCTAAAAATAGGTGTTGCGGTGACGGTGTTTCGCTGACTTTTCTTGCGGTGATGCGGTGTTCGTTAATTTTTTTTGCGGTGTTGCGGTCTTCAGAAACCCCCCCCCCCCCCCCCCATGTCCCCATGTCCCCCTCCTTTTTGCATTCTTATCAAGGAATGCACTTTCCTATCAAAAGATGTGAAATTAAAAAATAGGCGGTGTGTAGTTTATGAACTATGTAGGAGTGAAGTACTTTTCAGTTACGATCACGTAACTGTCAAACATTTCCACTTAACTCCGGCACTGAACAACGCTTTACTTCAACTATCCTAGAGATGATCCGGTATGAAAGAGAGGATAATAAATTACTAGCATAAGCATAGCATAGTATTTTTACATTCTTAGATTTCTAATATACAGTACAACTTAATCAATGCTATAAATAGATATTTAATTAATTTTATATCTAGAAGGCCCCTATGGATACCAGCCTTGAAGCTGAATGGGCCACCCTGTAGAAAAAAAGATTTGCATTAATTTGCTTTACTGGCAGAACTTTAAAGATGACGTCCAGTCCGTACTGCGCACTCTCGAGAGTTTGTTTGCGCTTTTTGTTTTGTTTCGTGGGAGACATCACAAAATGTATACATTTCGCAACTACTTACATGAAGTAAATTCAAAGTTTCAAAACCAACCGCCATTATGGATATGATGCGAGGCTTTTGCTTCGTTCTTTCTCATATCACCTGATGAAACAACTTCGCAGCTGTCAAAATCAATGAAGCTGTTGAAAAAAGAATTTGAAAGACCTCAAAGATAAGGTATGTTGTTTCGTAACGAATAGCATCGATTGTCATTCCATCGAGCGAAAACTTATAATGTTTACTATATAGATTTAGCCAAGCCTAAAAGCAGAGCTCCTGATTGCAATAACTGACGATAAAGGAAAAAGAGAATTATTTTTTTCTTAGATCAGAAACTCAAAAAATGATCAACTGTGAGCATGTAATTGTTCAGCGTGTGGTTTTGCTATTTTTTCCAGTTAAATTTCAACAAACTATACCCAACAAGCCTAACCAAGATTGTAGAAATTACGTACGCAATATATCAGGGACTTTCCAAGAGACAATTGTACAAAGAATATGTCAGAAGAAAAGTCAACAACGCGCCAGGGATTAATTTGCGCCGAAAGTTTTACATTTGCGAGTACTCCTTCCTTCTCCCACAGAGAAATAACGTGACTTGACCCCTTGATCCAATCCAACCAGTAACTGGACAGCGGTCAACTTTAGAAAACACGACGAGCTCTAAACCTGAGCCCGTGATTTAGTCACGTGATACTGGTCAGCGGATAGCTTGTTGTGACAGCTGTCAATTAACAATAGCGTGGACGCCCAAAATCAAAGATGTAGCTATGGTAATGGTGCTACTCTTTTAGTTTTCAAGGCATAGGCGTAAGGACGGACGGACGTACGTACGGACGTACGGACAGTCACGTGACCAAAGGTTACCAAATTTTCTAAGGTATGGGGCTCCGCTCGCGCGCCTTCGGCGCGCAGGAGCTCCGCTATAAACATTAAGGTGCCGATACTGCGCAGTACGGATTGGAAATCATCTGTAAACATAGCCACCTTTTTTAGTATTCTTTTCCTTTGTAGCTTCAAGCTAACAAATTGTCTTTATGTCTCGCTTACTGGACTTAAGGACGTTAAACATTGCTTAGATTTCCCGTCTCTTTCGTTTTCTATGTTTTTTTCTTTGCTACTGTAACGCTATATACTTATTGATTCTGAAAGAAGTACAAGTCCACGTTCCGACGTCGTTACGTACCAACACAGCGGTCAAACGTCGGGCATGCGCGAATGGGTACATTTTTGGCAGCCCCGCGCCAATTTCCCGCGGAAACATTTAAAGGAAAACATGGGAAACAACTCGTGTCACGCAAAATTTACGAAAAAAAATTGAAAAGTTCATAGAAATCTGTAAAAGGAAAAGAAAGTAGGTAAAAGGAAAACTTAAGACTTTTCAGCCACAAAGTTAATTAAGTTACCGGTATTCTGTTAATTTACCATTTTGTTTTAAGCTTTACCAAAAAAGTTTATAAGTCTTGAAAACCCGTGTCATGCTACGAGCCGACGGCGTAGTATATTTTTGTTTGTTTTTATTAATCATACGATGCGTGACGCCGGAAACGGACGACAAGCGGTGTGTAAAAGAAGAAAAAACTGGAGAAGAAAAAGACAATTGCAGTGATTCGGCTTCGCTCAGGCGAGCTGGAAAAATTTTGGCAAGGACTGCGAGGATTCTGTCTGGATCCTGTATTTGTCTGAAGCACAGGAACGAGATGAATCGAACTACAAACGATGTTCATGTCCATCGTCATGGGGGCATAGCCGAAAACTGGCCAAACTAACGATCCCAAACCACCTGTACCAGGTCTTTGACCAGATGGGAAAATCTTTTCCAAACTACAAACCCGGGGACAAACTGGCGAACTAAATGCAAAGTCGAGGCGGGCAAACAATTTAAGAAGCACGGAAAATACATACCGCGGAAAGGAAAGACCTGCAACAAGCAGAAGGTAGAACAATTTTTAACTCTTATTTTTGTTAGCTCTCGTTGTAAAAGCTAAAACACAAACAAACATATAAATAACGAGAACGATGTCATTTATAGGATGCCGATGGCCCACGAAAAGAACAAGGTTATGAAAACGTTTTGGCCGCCTTTAGTTGCTCCATAGCTCGCACATGCGCAGACGTTTGACCGCTGTGTTTTACGTACCTATATAGCGTTTTTTAAGTTTTAAGGTAAGAGATTGATCAATGTTTTATTGTTGTCCGCTGTACGTGGAAACCGAAACCTCCCGGTTGTTGAGCCACCTGTTCCTGCTCCTCTACTTTTGTCGGCAAATCCCCAAAGTCGCTTAGTTTGTGACTAGAACTAACTTTTAATAGCAGGACCGAAGCGTGACGCGTCATCCTGATGACAGGTCCAGATTGAAGTTCCTCGCCTCCACGATGTGGTGCGAAGAGGTCCTATGAGAGAGTGAAACTTAACAAGCAGGCGTAGTCCTTGATCGATAAAAATCGATATCGGAAATCGATCGATTCAATCGATATCAATCGCCAATTGCTATCGCTCGATATTTCCAATCGATAACAATCGAACTCACCGAAAATGTTTCTACTCGGTTGCTATCGATTGACAAAAATAGGTCCGCAATGCATATTTGTGAGCTTATGCTTAGTTTGATTTCATTCGGTTGGAGTGTTGTTTTAAATGTCAGTATCTGGGAGTTGAATTGCGACAAGCGAGAAGGCAATCACTTGAACCTGATATAGGTGGGGAAATGAGTGAATTAAGTAACATAGATTTTTTTTTTTTATTTCAGACATCAACTTAATAGTAACTTAATTAAGTATTTTATTGTAAATAATATCGTATTTTAGCATTTTATTGTAAATAATATATTTTAAGCATTCTGATTATTTTAAGCTGAGGGCCCCAAGTTTATCAGTAACTTAAGTTACTGTCACGGGTCACCCTCAGTAAATAAAGTCTTTCACTTCACTTCACTTCACTAGTCAAGTCGTTTCAAATTGTAAGTGGGAAATTTGTTGCAGAATACTGTTTACTTAGTAACTTTATCCTCTAATAATAATTCTTTATCTTAATCTCTCTTCATTTAGGTTTATTTTATGCAGTATGCTGTGCCTTGTCCCATGTGAGTTTAAAGTGCACCTAACCCATTTTTTTTTTTTTTTTTTTTTTTTTTTTTCATTGAAACGAATCCACTTAATCCACTTGTTATTCGAAGCATTTGGGCGAAAAAAGTTTTGGATTTGGTTGAATCCTCGATTTTATATGCCCTTTCAAAGTCGCGCTTGAATTCTTACGCGACCGCGTTTAGGGAGTCTGGGCGGCAGTTGCTGATGACGTCTACCCAGGAACCAAACACAATATCGCCTCAGTCAGCTCTCTGTATTTGTTCAACAAAACGGAAAAATTGCTGGTTGGCTTTAAGCGTAAAATTTTGAAAATAGCGTTTGGACGTCTGCGGAAGTAATTCCAGTCAGAGTTCTTCAATGGTTCTCACATACTCATTCCGCTTGTTTCGGTTCGACAAAATCAACCCTTCGTTCACGTCTTTATGTCGCGTACCATGGACCGTTAGTCGCGAGTAAATTGTACAGCATATCTTTCTTTAAATCTGGAATATTATTGCAACAGCCAATAGCACTTATGGAAGGCGTCTCTGAGCACTTTTCAAATGTATGTTGCACCTCCTGAAGGAAATAAGAGGACGTGAGATATTCAACCTTCCTGGGTAGACGTCACAATAGCCGCTGGACCCATTCTCCTCAAACTGGGTCGCGAAACAAAATGGCGGCGTTTTGGTTCAATTTTCGAGATTTCGTCGGGGCACAGAAAATCGAGGATTAAACCGAATCCAAAGATTTTCTTCGCAAAAGTATTTCAACTAACAAGTAGATTTGTTTTAGCGAAAAAAAAAATTGGAGCTAGGTGCACTTTAACTCTCTGAGCTCGGCACCGTTTACACATGTCAAGTGAACTTGTACTGTGTAGTGTTAAGATGGTTTACTGCAGTAATGACTGAGCCTGTCACATAATAACATCAACAGCTGGTTAACTTTTATATAACAGCCTCAAACCTTGAGTTGCAAAAAATTGCATTCTCAAAAATCGGCGCCAGACTATGGAATGAGATACCACTCAGTCTAAGAGAGCTACAAAAAAAGTCTTTCAATTAAATAACAATCATTATTATACATTGAACTCACTATCTCTTTTCTGATTGGTCGAAAGCGTACAGTGAATTTTCGAAATCAGCGCCTGTGACGTCATCTATCTGCAGATTATACAATAATCATGTCAAGGACATTTAAGGTCACGAGTAAATATGTCAAGTTCGCGCGCTTTGTGTTCACTTGCTTGTCAGTGAAGAAGCAAACACATGACTTCCATTTTTTTCGTTCATTGTATAATAAAACAATTATTAAATTCGGTTTTTGTGATATCCAGAATAATCAAGGTCTCGGTAATGGTTATCAGCCTTAGCCTTCGGCTTCGGCTAATAACCCCTACCTCGACGTCGATTATTCTGGATATCACAAAAACCTCATCCAATAATTGTTTATAATTAATTTAAGATTAAAGACATAATTAATGAGTTAATATTATTATCGTTTCTGTACTTTAAGACTACTAAAATAAAATCAGGGGAGAATAATGACAGAGGACATTGATTTTAATTACTTAAAATATTTCCGTTTATGAATAATCTTGTGTATCTGAAGAAAGGCATTTTCTTTGTCCAGCATACTTAGTAAAAGTTCATTTTTAATTCTAGCTTTGACGTCAGTTTTTCATGCGTCTGTCCTCTTATTGATGATAAATTGCGTCATAACAACAGATGAAAGAACGGATGAACCATTTGGTTTTAATTGGCCAAAAGAACCTATCAACCCCGGGGGAGGGACAGCCATATATGGGCTATATAGGTATGTGCCGCTGTAAGGGGTATGGTTTTCACGCAGTTTACTCTAGGATAGGGTATATAAATCAGAGCGTTTGGGTCTAGAATAGGGTATAATTTTTCACAAAACTGACTAGTTGGTTGAAGATTTTATCTAGACTAAGGAAACCAGGAATTGCCACTCAAAAATATAAAAAAATCAAATCGACAAGTTTAAATTTACGCAAATCAGCCTCAACAGTGTCGATAGATGGGGGGATTTAGGGAGTTTACTCTAGTATAGGGTAGCAAAATTCAGCTGAACTAGCTCTGGTATAGGCTGAGGATTCCAAAGTCCCAGCGGCACATCCCCACCCAGAAATTCCCAAAGTACCCCTCCCCCCCCCCCCCCCGCGGGCTCTCAACGCTCTTGGTGTCTTTTCTTACATCCAAGCAAGTGCTATCAGGCTGAACTTCGGTGAAAAAATACTTAACCTCGAGAAAACGCTGAACACTTGGCAACGAAGAAGTCTAACTCTTTATGGAAAGAAAAACATGGTCATTACACTTGGGATATCTAAATTAATTTACTCAGCTGCTCCCTGTTCTAGATGACTACGTACAAGAAGTAAATAAGCTAGTTTTCAATTTTATCTAGACAGGGAAGCCCCCTAAAATAAAATTAAAAAACACTATAATTGAAGAAAAGAAAGATGGCAGATTGAAAATGTGTGATTTAAGATCATAGAAAAAGCGCTCAAAATAGCCTGGGTCAAAAGAATTCAAGACGAGTCACAAGCCTCCTGGAAAATAATCCCCAACTAGCTCTTGCACAAACATGGTAGTCTTGCCTTCCTAACAAAATGCAACTTTGCAACAAGTATACCAGACCTTGATGAAAAGCTTCCCACATTTTATAAAAAAAGAAACTTAAATTCTTACGAGAAAAATGTACGTTGCTTAACCATTTAGTCCACTCTCAAATAGTTTAAGGCCTGGGTCGTTTAAGGCCTGGGTCTGAAAAAAGAAGGGAAGGATATTTTTTCACAAATTTCCTTAGAATTCGCCTACTGTTGGATTTCAGTATAATTTTCGGCAGATAACAGCTAGTTTTTCAGCTTGAAGACGTTAACAGTTAGTGGTTAGCGATATGCTACTATTCTGGTGTTCCTGGTTTAAGTACAGGTACACTAAACTTGAGTTTGGTCACAGTAGGAAAATGCATTTTAATCATTTTAATAAGCGTAGTTGATTGCGTCAATGTCAACCCAGCGCGCGCGTGGCACTTAAACCACGCCTTGCGTGATGCGCAGAACGTGTGCGCACTAACAAAAGTAAGCACCGTCCTTAAGTTCACAAGCGACATGATTCTGAAGAACAACTGGCAATATCTTTTGTCACTACATTCGATTTTCGCCCATAGTAAACTTCAAAAATAGGGGCTTGACCAGCCAAGTTCTTCTTTCTTTTCTTCGTTTAGGATTCTGCAGTACCTTGGCAGGTTTTTGGTCCAGTTGTGATTCCTTTCCCCTTCATAGCCATCAAGTCATATATCATTTTGCCACGCAATCATCAGTGCGAATGTTCAACCTTGCCTTGCGATTGACGGTGGTAAGGCCTACTTTAAACTCTTCAAATTTTATACTACTTGCAAATATTTTCTACAAGCCCATGAAATTCCAGGCCTTGGTTACTCTGAAGACGATCCGGTGGCCCATCTCGTTCATATTCATCAGTGTATATTTTTGAGTTCCCTTGCTATATCTCGACTTGACTTTGTGGGCAGTGGAACGAGTCAGAGATAACGACTGAATACATCCATGACAGAGAGAATGTACCTGTAACTCTTCCCTCCAAGCTCAACTGGCTTCGTGTTCACGTCAACCAAATCGATCTGGTGCTGCGACTGTACCTGGTGCGCTCTGAAAGGCTTTGGTACAGCTTTGTTTGTAAATGCTGCATTGCGAACACTGTATCTAATGCTACTTGAAGTGACTTGTCGTATCTTTCGCTCAGTAAGTCCTGCGTAATTTAGCTTTTTGTAACCGGCTGATTTGGTTTCTTTAAATGTTTTTGCAAGAACTCGTGAAACCTCCGACTTTTTGACTTCCTTCCTTCCTTAGCGCGCGACTTTCCTCGTTTCCTAGAGTAATCAGTTCCTTCCTTCTCCAAAACTGGACCACGGCACTTTACCGTGATCCCCTCCGCTCAGCTACTGGCACGTGGAATTTTCCCTTGACAAGAAGTAACAAAGTCTCATACTTATCGTCGTGGACTGTGTAAAAAAACACATCTCGCTTCTTCTTTTCTTTGTCTCCACTTTGAACAAGCGGGAGAATACAGTAGAAATGGGTCCGCAAAGCGTATTTGTGTGGTTTACTTTCATTCCATACAGTTGGAGTGCTAGTTTTAAATGTCAGTATTCGGGGGTTAAAGTACTACAACTGAATAGGCCATCACTAGAAAGATAAAGGTATAACTTTAAACAAATAAGGTGATATAGATTATTAGGTATCAACATAGGTGAGTTGTTACTAATTTTATTGAAGACAGTTTACAGATATCAAATTAACTTGAACATGTACTGTCAAGAGGGTTTGATGGAATATCTAAGCCAGTTACACTGAAGTTCTGAATACGTTTTTTCGTGACTGTAAAGAAATGTTGTCATGTGGTATAAGAATATTCAATTTGCATTCAGGATGTAGGTTCTTTTGTTGATTGCCAGCATTAAGATAATGCAAAATGTGGTAAAATGTTACTGTAAAGGCAGTAAGAATAATATATATATATATATATATATATATATATATATATATATATATATATATATATATATGTAAAACATATTGTTCACATAGTTTGCATACTTCTTATGATATGTGCAGATTCTTGTGATGTTAAAAGTATATGTTGATGATTGACTAGTAGTTTGCATAATAGTTTCTGGATAGAAGAGTGCATCCTGGTTGTTTCTGGATTCAATATTAATCTTCAAATGGCTGTTAGCCAGGAGTTGTGTGATGGAGCTTCCAACGACTCACATGAAAAGTATACAGTCCAGGTTTATCAGCTGAAACTTGAGAAAAAGTCAAATGTTATGTGACAAACATCAAAATTATGTCTAAAGGAGTGTTCCACATTGCCCAGTATGCTTCACTCTGGTTTACTAGGTTCTTATGCTCACATGACTTGGTACAGATGTCTCTCATTGTAGGTGCTATAATTTTTTTTTTGTCAAACCCAATACTACTTTGATCAGTTGGATCTGTTTTAAAATACGAAAAGATGATAACATATCTTTTATCATGCTATTCACAGTGTGAAGTTAATTACATAAATGTTATTTGAAGAACACAATTATCCAACTGTTGTCAGCTTTTTTAGGATAATTTCTTGTACATACATTCATTCACTGTAATCACATTCCTGGTCGTGTTGAACTTGTTGCATATCAGCATGACAACCACAAATCAAGACATGTGCAGTACACCTTTCATTTTGAAGGACCAGTCCATGTTTGTGAGCAAGACAATTACAAATATGAAAAGTTTTCAAGCTCTTCAATGCTGACCAAAGTATATTTCTAAAATGAAAAGGGTATCCCATGCAAATCCTCGAAGTTAAATTAAAAATATGTCAAAACGTTGCTCTGACTTCTTTAAAACCGTAACAAACAACAATTATAGCATCAATGATGTAACACATCAAGCATGAAAGTCCGTGTTTAACCACATTTCTAAATATGGAGAAGAGTGTTTAAAATATCACACACAGCAGAGAATTTTTGACAAAATTTAAAGCGTTGGAAATGTGATGGAATGTGGTCTTCTGTGTTTGATACTCTATATACACAAGTACACCTATGTTCTCAATTGAAACTAAAACTAAAGAGAAAAAGGCAAATTAAAATTACAACATCTATGCCAATTAAGATCAGATATGCAAACAACATCACAGTTAT
This sequence comes from Orbicella franksi, assembly GCF_964199315.1. Classification (NCBI taxonomy): domain Eukaryota; kingdom Metazoa; phylum Cnidaria; class Anthozoa; order Scleractinia; family Merulinidae; genus Orbicella; species Orbicella franksi. Next base: position 27,048,133 of record NC_138149.1, on the reverse strand, counting down.
GATTTACATCGTTTAAACTTGCTGAATTATTGACGAGCTTGAGAAAATTATTTGAAAATGCTTCTGCAAGTGAATTTTTAAGAGACGTATATTGGGCATTGTTTGTTGTCAAGAGTAAAGTAATGAACAATGTATTGTATTGCATTACGTTACATTGAATGTACATTCTGGCAAAAACCAAAACTATTCCTGGAATATTAATTAACTACATGTAACCGAGTAAATACACTTTTTTTATTCTGTACAGAATTAATATCTTGTAGAACTGTATAGGCTAGATCCAATAAGCATATTCTGAGTACATTGTCTTCTATATGATTGTAAATTTTAACAATAATCACGTGAACATAATTTGCAACACACTGCTTAACAAGGTTTTCACCAAAGAGTGCTTCTGTCAGTTCTTCGACTTGTGGCCAGCAGACAAAGTGGTTGTTGGATCAGTGTTGTCAAATACTGCAGGGTCTGGAGTGTTCTCCACATCATTCATGTCCCCTTACAGGCAATGGGATGTAGACAAATTGTAGCCCATCATTTCCGTACATGTCCAGAATTTGTGTTAATGCTGTTAAGTAAAACACATTTAGCTAAGACATGGTGAGAATCCATCCCCGTTGAACATGTGATAAGGCATCCTTCGCTTCCTTGACCGGTATTGTTCAATTGATGTCCCCATACTCGCAGTTAATATTGTCATGTAGTTAACAAACATCTCCAGTACACGAAAGTTTCTCAGTTTCACTGCATTCACAGCTGCTTAATATGACTGAACAGCCCAAGTACATGTATACGATTGATGTTATAACAGTAGAGTCCAATTACTGACACGTTTGGGTAAAGAAGGTGAGTGCTTGCGAAAGCGAATACTTCTCCCGTGCAATCCACACTGAACACGAACCGAGCCTGGATAAGTCAATGACTTACGTGAGCAAAACAAATCTTGCATCGCCGAAGAAATTTGCTCACGAATCGAAGATCTAAGTGAAATAACAAAGAGTATACAGTTCTCGAGGGCAGTGCGGGAAGAAAGATAATATATAACAAAAAATATGGCAAAGCAATTATTTTAAAGATGTAAAATAAATTACACTGTACCTTGAAAACTACAACCAACTCGCGACGGTAAGCTGTGCAAAAATATTACTTGTACTCAAAACAGCAATGGCCGCTGTATCGAACGCTTACTTCATATAAGCTTACTCAATTCCTCCCAGAAGACCTCGCGATACGCGGCACGTAGCCAAATAAATTGCGTGGACGGTAGCAAGGTGGAGGCTAAAGCCCCCACAGTAAAGCCCCCACAAAAAGAGCATCAACAACCGATGAATACTGGAAAACATTTTGAATCCGGATCATCGGCCTCATCGGTCGAATTAAAAAGTAACGCCTGACAGAAATACCCCCAAAATTCATGAATGTCTTCCCATAATGCTGATCACAACTGAACCTAATATATCAAAATGTTTCGTGACGTCATCATTCGGCGACGAGACTCTCGTGAAATCAGCATCATGGCGTCTTCTTCGTGTCTGGGAATGGTTAGCTCTTTTATAGGACGCAATTCCTGTATTTGGCGGCATGTGTGTCAGTGAAAGGTCAATATACAAATGCCGGTTGAGTAATTTGCCTTGATTATACGACCACTGCGTTTCGTTAGAACACTTTTATAGTTTTCGTCCTCTTGCTTTAGGATTATCGACTTCGCTTGTCACCAAGAGCATGTAAGTTTGCTGGACAAAATAGCTGTAGGAAGGGTTTTGCTGGTTCCTCGTGTCGGCGTACACGTACGTAGAAGTTGTGTGGCATCGTAAGTAGTCCGGTTTTATTTCTTTACTCACGAGTTGCGACCCAAAGGTAAAAAGGACTTATTATTGCGAGCTGGACACGAACCAGACAACATTTCCGATTGTAACGCATTGCAACGCATTTAAAGTGGTACTATGATCAAATTTTTACCCCCTAATTTTTTAGGTGTATCACATAGAGTTCCATGAAAGAATAAAAACGCAGTTTACCATTTCCAAATATCTGCATTAGTTCCGGAGATATTTAAGTTTGAAAAATGCGTAAAATATGCAAGTGAGATGACTGATGACGTCATACACTCAACCCAATATTATATTAAGTATATAAATAGAGCTATCTCGGTCAATTTACAGCAGAATCCATTGAAACTTGGTAGGCTAATAGTTCTACAGGAAACACACCTACGGCTATAAAAAATTATGTTCCCATGGCAACTCACTCTTCTCCAGTCCCCACCCACTTGATTTCAATATGTTAGTGATTTTCAGCTTGAAAACCATTAAACGAGGCCAGGAGTTCGAGCTAACATATTTATATGCCTGCTGGATCGTGCATATGAGACATCATTAACAAATATCAAAATGGACCGCCAAAGGTGACCAGAAAAGCTTTTGATATTGGGGAGGTCTGGAACCCAGTATGTTGCCATGGTAACAAAACTATTAGGTTCGTATTGTGGAGCACATTTAGTAGAGTCTTACCGCAAAGAATCAAACACATCTGATACAAATTGGCTGAGATATCTTTCTTGATTATATTTGATCAAAATTCGGTTGAGTGTATGACGTCATCATTTAGCTAATTTGCATAATTTAAAAACTTGAATATCTCAGGAACGATTAAGAGACATTTGAAAATAGTTAACGGCATTTTTCTTCTCATAAAGACTACTTGTTTATGTTTTAAAATGGCCTAGATAGGAGAGATGCGATTTTCGTCATAGAACCACTTTAAATTTGAGATATTTTCCGGCGATAGTCAGTCGTTCTTCAATAGTTATCGACGGAAAGAAAAAGATTCCAGAGATAAAACAGGCTCTCCATCGTGGTCAAGTTGCGTTGAATCTTTGTAATTTTCACAGAATGTGGTATCCTCTCATATAAATATTACACCATGGTCATGTAGAAAGTGCAGTGAAAACCAACTTAGCAAAAGGTTCTTATATAATTGTTGTTTACTGGCAAATAAAGTTATTTAGGTTCTTTGACCAGGTTCCTATTTTCTTAAAAAATATATATTTTGTTTGTTGCTGGATGGAAATTGTCTTGCTGTTGATATAAAATCATATGTGCATATAATGCCTACATGAGTTGCAATCTGAACGAGTACAAACCCTATCTTAGTTCTTATATTTCTCTCAATGCAGAAGAAACATAAATAAAACAAAGCTAAAATCTCTGAGAACACATCAGTTATAATTCCTAAAGTCTAAATTACTTGGTCCCAAAGGTACATACAGGACCATAGAGGTTTCAAAAGGGTTTTTAATGAAAATCTTGGCCTGACAGGTTCTTTAAAAAAAATGGTTTCTTACATGCAATTTTTAAATGCAATGTGCAGTCATAGAGGTTAAATGTTCATTAAAATAATAAACTTTTCCATTTTCTTGTGCAGTCTGTACAGTCAGTCCCTGAATGTTTCACCATTGAAATAAACTTGAGTTGTACTTCCAAGGTTCTTCTTGTTTCTGGTAATTTGAAAGTGATTTTGTTTTAACCTGGGGAGCCCTTTGGAAGGTAAAATGGGAAACAGCTCCTTTTGTTTAAATAAATACCTCTGTGGGAAACTATCGTGTTCATTGCGTGGCAAGTTACAATATAAGCAAGAATTCAGTGTGTACATCACCACGGAAACTTTCCACTTCCATCCCCTCGGCGGAGAGGGATACTCCCTTATATCGACTATAAAGGTATATGCCGCCCAAAAGGGTATGTTTTGTAGCCGTTTGGTCAGAAATAGTGTTTCGGATTTTGGCAGTTTTACTCTCAAATAGGGTAACGCCTTTGTCATCTATTCTTTAATTGGGTATTGGGTTGCAGATTTTGGTCTTAAATAGGGTAAGGGTTTTGGGTAGCGGGCCGCACACCTCCCCCAATCAATTTCTCTGGGAGTGACTTCCCCGGGGGTTCCCTCCTTGTAATCCTGTACTTCTTCCCCAAAATACTTTGTCTATTTTAATTTTGTACTGAGACATTTTTCATTCAACCTGCTTGTTTCTTGGTGGCATTTGGTATTCCATATGGAAATTAGGAAGGAGAACTTTAGATAATCAGCTTGAACCCTGTGCCATTACTGCGCTTGTCAACGAAAGTCTTAATGTCACCCGACATTAAGGCTTCTATGAGCATCTACTCAAATAATAGAGTCACATGCGCCATACTATTATAGTCAGTCTTCATATTGGTTATTATGTGTGGAACAGTTAACTCAACCGTATGGGAAAATGAAGTCGATCTGCTTCCTATGAAGCCCAAACTGACAGATAATCGAGTAAAGAAAAAGAAATGTTCTTGCGGGTGAGCGTGGGTGTAACAAACCCCCCAGCATTGGTTTGTCACTCTACTGACAAACCAATGCACTTATTTGACTAATGTTTCCCTTTTTCTTTAAACGTTAACCGATCGGGAAGTACGCTCAAAAGCAGAAGTTTAAGCACACTTGGCTAATGGTGTAGAAACAATCAAGTTTGTTTTATTCTGTACACGCAGGTATTCTTATTGTTGCCACTATCGAGAAAAGGAAAGTTTGTTACCAATATTTTAGGCTTGGATATGCCTGTTCTGAATCTGTCAAAAACGTTTGGCCTCAACATACTCATAAAACGTTTCTGTTAAAAAGACTTGGGCATCGTACAAATTACGCAACAAGTTTTACTTTGCACAATTAACATAAAAATCTGATCACTGTGCATTTCTGATTTTCGAATTGTTACGTTCATACAAATTCTCGATGGAACAGACCTCCATGATATCACCATTTATAGCATGCCACAGAGAATACGACCATTCAGAATACAGGAAAGCCGCTGTAAATTCAAGGATATCACATCCAAACTTAATTGAGATACTGTCCGTTTTCTACCCTGAGATTTCCTTTTCGCTCTCATTTATAACAAAATGGCTGAAATGCACGCTAATAAGATAGTAACACTCGGCACCTTCTGCCGGGCATGGCAGAGCTTATTATGAATTGGGAGGGGAGGGGGTGCTTACAACCGAGCGCCAGAGGCTCTAACTTGTAGGGGGTCTGGAGATATTTGTAAAATTATTATTTTAAGTATTTTTTGCTTCAAATTGGGCGTAGGGGACTAAAGCCCTTCCCCCCTCCCCCCCCCCCCCAACAGCCACCAATGCTGATTTCTTTTCGTCCATTTTATTCAAAACACGAAATATCCATATCTTATTTTGACGTTATTTCTATACGTTTCTTTTCCAAAAGAAACAACGCCTGTCATTAGTACTATCTGGACTTAACAGATACAATGTTTTATGGCAGCCTCCAATAACACCAAGACACATCTTGCCACTGACACCACTGCGTTTATGTACATATTTGAATGCTCTCTTTCGGTCGACATAGCCGATATAGGTTTCTTCAAACAGGAAATCATTACCATTTGAATTTTTACATCCATCGTATTGCTGTGAACATAATTAAAATACAGTAAAAGTTAATTTACAGCATCCCTTAAAATTTACCTCAAGGATTACTGAATACAATTTATCCTCGTTCAACAGTGCAGTTTTATTGAAGTATGGACTTCCATACCAGAACTTCGGCCATATCTCACGACCAGTACAGTATTGTGCAAAAGTAATGCAAACCAAATTCGACAAAATTCGGGAATTTTGGGGATTTTAGACGCAAATTGACGAAATTTCGTTTCGAACGAAACTTCGAAGAACTTTCGTCGAACATTCAGAAACCTATTTTTCCTACTGATGCAAGAGTTTTCATGCACGGCTTCCCGTTTCTATCAAGTCTTTTATTGTCGAGTGTAGATAACTATGACAAGCCCCGAATACGTTTAAATTTAAGTTGCTTTTACCCACCTCGAATCGCATAAGATTCGTACCGTTGATGACCTTCAATGCATACGTAGTACCGCGTTTATCGATGAATTGAATACACTTCTTGTTTGTGATAGCGGCGTCCACAACCGTAAAACCTTCAATATATAAAATACTCTTATAAGCAACCATTGGAAGTTCCGTTTTGTAAGTTAAAAATCACATAAATAATTCTATTTTACTTATCTGTTAAAAAATGGAGGATTGTCCGATTAAACACTTCTGATCCTGACTACCCTATGTTCGTCATATAATGCATACCTCTAAGCCAATAAATAAGATTCTGGGGCGTGTATTATTTCAGGGCCAGAAATATTCAGATATTCTAACGTAGCATGATAGACAATTGTAGTTTAACTATCATACACATGATTATACACTTGATCAAACGGCGCGAAGTCGTTTGCAATCGCCAATAGGCCACTTTCGATATAATAAAATTCAGCTTGATAGTGAGGCCTAAAGGACACAGACAAAAGAAATGAATAAACATGTTCATTCAATTTCCTTTGTTTGTGTCCTTCAACCCTCGCTGCCAAGCTGAATTTTGATATATCGAAAACGGTCTATTCCCTCTATGAGATGCACTTGCAGGAAATCATGGAAGTTTTGTTAGTCATCTTGGACTAGATAATAATATTATTTGTTGTGATGAATGCAACTACCGTGATTCCGTGCAGGGTTGTCTCAGAAGTAATTGGCCTTTGTCGACGATAGTTTGTAACAAGCGAACGCTACCTACCATGCTCCCTCGGCGTAAATTATAAACAGCAAAATTACGTTGCGTTAACAAGTGTTAATATTTCTTTTTATTGGAAGACGGCAGTTTTGTTTTGTTGCGCTTAGTTTGAACTCATGCCCATGCAAGAGGCCAAACGGAAAGACTATCAACGAATATCATGAAGAAATTGGACAAGATCGACCTGTATGATACTGAGATAGTCAGCAGTGACGGATCCAGACTTTGAGCTAAGGGGGGTAGGGGGGCGGTTTTGTTTTACTTGCCCTACCGGCTTTTCTTCCTTCAGTCATTTCTTCTTTTTTTACCCAAAATAAGGGGGGCCCGGGCACCCCGGGCCCCTCCCCTAAATCCGCCACTGGTCAGTGATAGAGCATGGTACCGTAAAATCCCACCTCAAAGCCCTGGCCTTACATAACTTCATAAGAGGTTCTGGGTGGGGTTATTAATTGGGGGGTTATATCCGGGGGGCATATAAGGGGAATAAAAAATGTTTCCGAACGACGAGATAAAAGGTATCTAAGAAACGAATTAAAGCTAACATATTATTTCATTTAGAGCTATTACCCTATTAGCCTATAACTTTTGGTTAAAAATTTTGATGGTTTTAAAGAAACGTAAAAGGTACTCACTTACACATTAGACGGGCTTATATCCGGGGAGGGGCCTTATATCCGGAATAATATCTTTGTTAGCAGATAGAAAGGCTTATATCCGGTGGGGCTTACAACCGGGGAGCTTCAACGTGGGATTTTACGGTATTTAATGGTCAAACGTGAGCTGGAGTTTTAACTATCACTGACTATCATCAACTATTATTGATTGTTATGTGTCGTTGGACCAGGGCTTAATCTACTAGGCTAAATGCACGCTTTACTATGCCTAGACAACTTTTTAACACGGAAATTAATGCGTATAGACTATAGGCAAGAAGTAGCGGTAGATGGTAAATGCGAGACTAGCATTTTTCTTTGCAAGACCGAGACTTTAAAGAACGAGACTTCCAAGTGCTCGAGACGTGCAGGTTCCAAGATGAACAAATCGGTACTTCGCGACTGGGCCCTGGAAAAAAGTCGAAACTTTGTGACAGCTTTGTGAAAAAATCGAGACTTCGAGACGCTCATAACCGAGATTGCGCGATTCATGAAATTGGGCGAAAATTTTGCGAGACCCATGGTTTAAGAGGGACCATTCGCCACTCCCACAAGAAGAACATACATGATTTGATAATTCAATTATTGGTCTAAAACCGATTAGTAATGAAAATTATACTAACCATGCCTGAATTTAAACAAGAAAATGACAACTGACATTCTTTACATTTATCCCTAGAGTTATCAAAATAACTCCAAGAAATTCTCACAACTAGACAATGCTTTGGGAATACTTGCCGGCAGTTTTGTTTCTAAAGTTCGCGAAGCAAAATTTGGCCACTTATTAGGGGATTTAAGAAAACCACAACGGCAACGGCTGGGGAACGTCGCAAAACGTACAAAAGGTTTAATGAGCAATACAATGGCTGTACACGTGCGTTATAACTCTGGGTACATTTCTTTGCCATCCTCTGCAAAACAACAACGTAAAATGAACAAATTCTGCGTTGTGTGGAAACGGTGAACTACAGTCAAACCTGTATATAACGGCCCTGTATATAGCGGTCACTCTGTGTATAACGATCACTGAACAACTTCCCAAAAATCGTCCCTTGTATTTATTGTTAAGTTGACCTACATATAGTGGTCACCTGTACATAACGGACGCACCCTTTAGACTTGCTGAATCCACAATTTCATTATCTTTTACCTGTATATAACGGGCACGAAATTAGGTTTACAAACGATTAACAAATAATGACAAGCTTTATTCATCAGCTCGTTAAATAGCAGCCACCAAGGCAGGGGTCTCACTAAAATACAAATATTAGTACCAAACACAACTACTAATACATGTCATGGCCCACGTCCGACACGTACTTGCGGCAGGTAACATTAAAGTGCCGACGCTTTCAACAATAGTTACTGTAACTGTAACAACACAACATTGGACTAAGACAGCGCTTGGCATCGTCTCGGCTGAAAAACTATGGACATGAAGGGTTCAAGTTGCTGTCACACTGAGTAAAGTCAAGTACATGAAATCAAGCTTCGAGCTCCGAAATATGAGAAAACTATAACGATTTCTTTTCTTCTTGAAATCCATATTGTTACTCTAAAAGCTTTTCCTACGAGGAAACTTAGATCAAAGTATACTGCATCTCCCTTAAAGTACACCACGGACATTTTATGGACATTTTTGTCGTATTTATTGCGTTTCTGTTTACAATTGCTGTCAATAAATGTAAATTGAGTGACTTTCCACTTAAAAACGTTGTTCATTAGCTTCCAGTAGACTTCTACTGCACCTCCCTAAAAGTACACCACGGATATTTTATGGGCCCTTTTTATCGTGTTTATTGCGTTGCTGTTACTCGTTATTGTCAATAAAACGTAAACTGAGTGATTATTTGCACATAAAAATGCTATTTATTGACCTCCAGGGGAGTTTAAAGGAAATCTGTGTACAGCGGTCACCCTGTATATAACAGTCACCTGGCCATTTCCCAAGGGTGACCGTTATATACAGGTTTGACTGTTCGACGGATAATTGTTAAAATTGATATGCCGAATATTAATGTTACGCTGTGTTCCATATTCAGTTTCGAGACATAGAGAAACAAACTAAATGAATTAAGAGTATCGTGAAATTCGTGGGTAAAATATAAATTCATTTTTTAATCGACGTCGTCCTCGGCGTTGGCGTCGTCCTTACAGTCCCCTGCAGCTCTGTCAAAAGGGCGATGGTTATTCCTAAGAATTCTTTTAGTAGTATACTCCTCCAAAATGAATTCAACACTATTTTATTAATACTTCTTATTAACTTACTAGTGTTTTTGTCTGTGGTGGCTGTTCCAGTTACTGATACGTTCACAGCTGAAGAAATGTTACCTCTGTCTGTGTCCGTGTGAATCTTTAAAAGATTTCCTCCACCACATTCTCTTTCATATATGAAAACTGAGCTGAAGTAAACATTTTGTGACTTGGTCTCCACTGGCCCCAGCAAGAAAGTATACCCGGTTACAATCTACAAATAAACGGATGCACATGTTTCAGTCAAGCATGTGTTACTTAAGAGGTGTTTTTAGAACATGGTATAGATAAGAGGACACTTGTTTCGAGACACTGCCAAGGATTGAATTCCTTTTCACTTACCCATCTTAAGCTACAAACCATTGACATTTCAACCACCGGTTTTCATCAGCTTTGGTTGAAAATACAGGTCAGGAATTTAAAGTCAATTATTATTTCCACTGTCTATAGACCTCCGAATACACCGCTAACTTGTTGGGAGAACGATTTAACAACAACTTTGATTTATGCGTTATCACTGGACAAGCCTGTGTACATAATGGGGGACTTAAACTGTAATCTTCTCAGCACCGATTGTAGAGAATCGAAATCTTTAACCAGTTTTTACGAGTCGTTTAACTTATCGCAATTAATTGCTGCTCCTACTAGAGTGACCGAATCGTCGCGGTCTCTTTTAGATGTTATTCTCGCTTCGCAAACCAAACAAGTTGTCAAGGCTGGTGTCATGGACAGCTTTATTAGTGACCATGACATGGTCTTTGCCGTCCTACATCTGAAAGTATCCCGACCTAAGACCACATATATTACAACTAGGAGTTTAAAAAACTACAATCCAGACGCTTTTCAGTTTGATATGTCCGGTGCACCCTGGTCTGTTGTGGAAGTATTTGACGACGTTGATGACAAATTACACGCATTTGATCTGTTGTTCAATGAAATTCTCGATCATCACGCTCCGATTAGATCAATTAAAGTTCGTGAAAAACCAAATCCCTGCATAACGGAGGAGATACGTGAACTTATGAAATCTAGGAATGTCTGGCGCAAAACAGCTCGTAGAACTAATGATCCACATGCCTGGTCTACCTATAAAAACCTTAAACACCAAGTCAGGAAGTCAATCAGAGCAGCGGAGAGTGAATTCATCAAAGATCAGATTCAAAACAACCCACGGAACACAAATTGTATTTGGAAGGCAATCCGGCTCTGCAT